>NC_090447.1:103581309-103881309 GCF_031143425.1 Pleurodeles waltl | reverse complement strand
TGGAGAAGTTTGGAGAACTTTTGAAAAAAAGTTCCATAGAGGGACCGACCCGCCGCGGCAACTCTAGCCGGCTTGCCTCAATTGCGACCCGGCCTGATTTGCAGGTTTGTCCAGGTGAAGAAAATCTCCAAAAAAGAGACTAAGTCCGAACGTAGAAAGTTGACCGGGACCTCCCAGCCAGCATATCCGAGGAGGGCTCCAAGGATGTCAGATCCACGTTTGCCCCGGTCGAAGGATTTTCACTTCAGAAAAATGACTAAGGCCCTCATTACAACTTTGACGGGCGGCGGAGGCCGCCCGCCAAAGTTGCGCCGCAGGAATACCGCACCGCGGTCTGAAGACCGCGGCCGGCATTCTGAGTTTCCCGCTGGGCAGGCGGGCGGCCGCCTTAAGGCCGCCCGCCAGCCCAGCGGGAAACAACCTTCCCACGAGGACGCCGGCTCGGAATCGAGCCGGCGGAGTGGGAAGGTGCGACGGGTGCTACTGCACCCGTCGCGTATTTCACTGTCTGCTATGCAGACAGTGAAATACAAGCGGGGCCCTCTTACGGGGGCCCCTGCAGTGCCCATGCCATTGGCATGGGCACTGCAGGGGCCCCCAGGGGCCCCGCGACACCCCCTACCGCCATCCTGTTCCTGGCGGGCGAACCGCCAGGAACAGGATGGCGGTAGGGGGTGTCAGAATCCCCAAGGCGGCGCAGCACTGCGCATCACTGTCGGCCTTAAACTTTGACTTTGCCCCGGTCGAGGTGCGAGTTTGTTTTAGTTTGTACTGGGACAGATTGTAGTGGGGCAGATTGTTTTGAATTGTAGTGAGGCAGATTGTTTCAGATTGTAGTGGGGTAGATGTTTGGATTTTAGTGGGGCAGACTGTTTTGGAATGGAGTAGGACAAATTGTTTTGGATTGGAGTGGGACAGATTGGAGTGGAGCAGTTTGTTTTGGATTGGAGTGAGGTAGATTGTTTTGGATTGGAGTGGGACACACTGGAGTGGGGTGGATTGGGGTGGGTGGAGTGGGGTATATCGAGGTAAGGTGGAGTGGATTGAAATGTGGTGGATTGGATTGGAATGGGGCAGATTGTTTTGGATTGGAGTGGGGCAGAGTGGAAGGGGTCAGATTGATTAGATTAGAGTGGGGGAAATTGTTTGGGATTGGAGTGGAGCAGGTTGGTGTGGGTCAAGTTGTTTTGGATTGGAGTGGGGCAGCTCGTAGTAGAATGGAGTGGAGCAGGTTGGTGTGGGGGCGATTGATTTGGATTGGAATGGGGCAAATTGGATTTTGGCAGATTATTTTGGTTTGCACTGGGACAGGGTGGAGTGGGGCAGATTGTTTTGGATTGGGGTGGGACAGATTTTTGTGGATTAGAGGGGGCAGATTGTTTTGGATTGCTGTGTTGGAGTGTTTTTTTTAATTAGAGCAGGGCAGATTGTTTTGGATTGGAGTGGGTTGGGAGGATTGGAGTGTGGAGGACTGAAGTGAATTGGGGTGAGTGGTTTGGATGTGTTAAAGCATAATTTTGAAAATTACACATAAGAAAGAAGCCAATGTTGCTTTGCAGTACAGGGAGTGCAGAAATATTAGGCAAGTTGTATTTTTGAGGATTAATTTTATTATTGAACAACAACCATGTTCTCAATGAACCCAAAAAACTCATTAATATCAAAGCTGAATATTTTTGGAAGTAGTTTTTAGTTTGTTTTTAGTTTTAGCTATGTTAGGGGGATATCTGTGTGTGCAGGTGACTATTACTGTGCATAATTATTAGGCAACTTAACAAAAAACAAATATATACCCATTTCAATTATTTATTATTACCAGTGAAACCAATATAACATCTCAACATTCACAAATATACATTTCTGACATTCAAAAACAAAACAAAAACAAATCAGTGACCAATATAGCCACCTTTCTTTGCAAGGACACTCAAAAGCCTGCCATCCATGGATTCTGTCAGTGTTTTGATCTGTTCACCATCAACATTGCGTGCAGCAGCAACCACAGCCTCCCAGACACTGTTCAGAGAGGTGTACTGTTTTCCCTCCTTGTAAATCTCACATTTGATGATGGACCACAGGTTCTCAATGGGGTTCAGATCAGGTGAACAAGGAGGCCATGTCATTAGATTTCCTTCTTTTATACCCTTTCTTGCCAGCCACGCTGTGGAGTACTTGGACGCGTGTGATGGAGCATTGTCCTGCATGAAAATCATGTTTTTCTTGAAGGATGCAGACTTCTTCCTGTACCACTGCTTGAAGAAGGTGTCTACCAGGAACTGGCAGTAGGACTGGGAGTTGAGCTTGACTCCATCCTCAACCCGAAAAGGCCCCACAAGCTCATCTTTGATGATACCAGCCCAAACCAGTACTCCACCTCCACCTTGCTGGCGTCTGAGTCGGACTGGAGCTCTCTGCCCTTTACCAATCCAGCCACAGGCCCATCCATCTGGCCCATCAAGACTCACTCTCATTTCATCAGTCCATAAAACCTTAGAAAATCAGTCTTGAGATATTTCTTGGCCCAGTCTTGACGTTTCAGCTTGTGTGTCTTGTTCAGTGGTGGTCGTCTTTCAGCCTTTCTTACCTTGGCCATGTCTCTGAGTATTGCACACCTTGTGCTTTTGGGCACTCCAGTGATGTTGCAGCTCTGAAATATGGCCAAACTGGTGGCAAGTGGCATCGTGGCAGCTGCACGCTTGACTTTTCTCAGTTCATGGGCAGTTATTTTGCGCCTTGGTTTTTCCACATGCATCTTGCGACCCTGTTGACTATTTTGAATGAAACGCTTCATTGTTCGATGATCACGCTTCAGAAGCTTTGCAATTTTAAGAGTGCTGCATCCCTCTGCAAGATATCTCACTATTTTTGACTTTTCTGAGCCTGTCAAGTCCTTCTTTTGACCCATTTTGCCAAAGGAAAGGAAGTTGCCTAATAATTATGCACACCTGATATAGGGTGTTGATGTCATTAGACCACACCCCTTCTCATTACAGAGATGCACATCACCTAATATGCTTAATTGGTAGTAGGCTTTCGAGCCTATACAGCTTGGAGTAAGACAACATGCATAAAGAGGATGATGTGGTCAAAATACTCATTTGCCTAATAATTCTGCACTCCCTGTATTTAGAACAATAGTAATCTTTTTAGAAGAGCTCTCGCCAGAGAAAACAAAACCTGAGTGCAAAGTGAGAAAAGAAGACTTGGCAAAATAAAAATAAAAAGTTAACAATAGAAAATACAACTTTTCAATTTTGTTTTCCTGCTGGGCACTTTTTTGCTAGTCACGTGCCTTCAGTTTGCAGGGCACTAAAAGTTTTTTAAAAAACATGAGTGGAAAGTGAGAAAAGAAAAATTAACTATAGAAAATACAACTTTGCAATTTTGTTTGTCCTGGTGGGCCCGTTTTTGCCCGGCTGTAAAGAAGAGTGCTAGACTAGCCAAAAAATGGGGAGCGGCAGGTGGGTTCCAAGCCCTTTTTCTAACTGCAACAGCATCTCGCTAGCAATACGCATGTGCTAGCACATACTATTGCAGGCTCGATCCTAACCAGCACAGTCCAGCAGTGTAATTAGGAGAATCGCAAGCAAGAGGTTTTTTGGTGCGGTGTGTGGTGGACTTAGAATGGTGTTGGGGTGGACAGGGGCTTGCAACAAAGTCAGCAAGGTGCAGGATGCGGCGAGAGGCAGGGATTTTTCTGTTGTGCTGGAGACAATTGAATTATCACAGGCAGCGGCGTAGTTAGGGTACCATGGGCCTCAATGCAAGCAATGAAAATGCCCCTTAACTTTTGATTTGGTTATGGAGTGAATAGTGGAGGTAATTCATTTTAGTTAATCAATCAATCAGTCATTTGTAGAGCATGTCGCTGCCACCCCTAGGGATATCTAGTCACTGGGGTCGATGTCTCTGTCGGAGAGCCAGATCTTGAGTCTCTTTATGAAGTCTGCCAGTGAGGGTGCAGTTCGGAGGGGGGAGGTCGTTCCAGGACTTGGCAGCGATGTAGGAGAAAGAGTGACCACTGCTGCATCTGCACAGGATTCTGGGTGTGTGTGTGTGCAAGGAGCAGAGAGGAAGAGTGCAGGTGCTTCGTGTGTTACTGGTAGTGTACGCAGTTGTTGATTTAGTCCAGTACTTGATTGTGTAGGTGTGAGTGAAGAGCTTGAAGTGATATCTCTTCTGGACCGGGGAGCCAGTGGAGGTTTTTGAGATGGGGGTGATGTGGGTGCACCTGGGAAGGCCCGGGATGAGTCTGGCTGCAGTGTTCTTATTGTCCAGAGTTTCTTTAGGATTTGGGAGAATATGGCAGAATATAAAGCATTGCCTTAGGCAAGGTGGCTGGTGACGAGGGCCTGGGTGACGGTTTTCCAAGTGTTGGCTGGGGTCTATCTGAAGATTCTGCGGAGCATGCGGAGGGTGTAGACGCAAGAGGAGGCGACTGCGCTGATCCTCCACTGCTTCTGGGGTCAATGTTCCCCTCAGGCTTCTGGGCTCCGGGGCCACTGTACCCGCTGCATCACTGGCAGCAACGCCCCAGGTGTCCCCTACCAATCCTCATGAAATCGCTGGTAATTGAATAGTACAGATGGAGTTTCATACATTTTTCATTATTTCAATGTGATTTTAACAATCGGCATTTATTGTCTTTGATGTCATATTATATATTAGTTTGGTTATTTATGACACACTGCTGAAATGTTACATTTGATAACCACTCTACTGATATTCCGACACTTTTATGCACTGTTGCCCTCCGTCCGTGCATGGAGCTTTACCGTGATATGGCACTTTGGCCCTCATTACGACTTCGGCGGTCTTTCAAAAAGACCACCGAAGCCGCAGGCGCCCCTATACCCCAGTGCTGGCGGTTTTGGTGGCACCCTATTATGACTTTTCCACTGGGCCAGCGGAAAAGTCACACCAACATTGCAGCCGGCTCATAATAGAGCCGGCGTCAATGTTGATGTGCAGCGGATGCAGCAGCAGCACCCGTCGCGCATTTCACTGCCCAAAATTCGGGCAGTGAAATGCGCGATGGGGCTGTGACTGGGGCCCCTGCACTGCCCATGCCAAGTGCATGGGCAGTGCAGGGGCCCCCAGGGGCACTCCGAGTCCCCCTTACCACCAACCTTTCCATGGCGGTGTTTACCGCCATAGAAAGGCTGGCGGTTGGGGATTATGACCGCCTGGTGGAAGCCTGGCAGTGAAGTGGAGGTGCCGGTGGTATGGCTATGGCTAATGCGCCACGGTCATAATACCCTGGCGAAACACCGCCAGCCTGTTGACGGTGTTACCGCCAGTGTACCGCCGGCCGCCAGGGTCATAATGAGGCCCTTTGTCTCTTTGATGGCTACATGGAGGGCCTCAGGACCCGGCATTTTTTGTCTCAGTCCCAGATAAACATGAAAGCCTTGTTATTCAATTTGATAATGACTCTCCATCAGTCTTTGCGCAGAAAGTTATGTTCTCTGTCATAATCTGCAGCTACAAATTTGGATAGCCTGCGAAGAAGAAACGTGGACTTATTTTTAGTTACTTTTATGTTGCATTTTTGGGGCAAAAAATTCTAGCATCCCTCTAATGAACTCTGTACATAAACTACTAAAAGTATACATATTAGATACGGCATTTGGCAGTGAGACCTTTTCACGCGCGCATTTTCTTCTGAAGAGATACTGAAGTACTAGCCAGTATTTTGTTTGGCTGCACTACAAGGGACCAGAGATTGGATCCGACAAAACAGAGATTTAAGGGGGTCTGTCTCTGAGTGAGCACATCCTGCGTCTGAACAACAGCCCGGTCTGTTGCACATCAGCATGAGCCCTCACACACGAGCACACAAGAGGGCCGTGGTCGGAGTGAGACCCCGGGCTCGACTACAGAGAAGAGTGGGATATGCATGAAAAAGCTTTGAGCTTGATTTTTGGTATGAGGAGAATAGTGACGTCAACCCTCCTCTGTAACATGAAAGTGACATCATAACTCGTGTTTATAGATTCACATTTATAATGTTTATATACATGGCACAATTCCTATAAGCGCCATCTCCTGAGCGCTGTGCATTGGAAGTCAGTAGAAGTCGAGCCCCTGCAGAGCACTGTAACTTTTTAGCACTGATTGGGCCACTCGGAGTCTGAAAATCTTCCCCCAACCTTTTCATTCATCCACCATTGTTTGCACCACAGCCATCCAACCATCTATTCATCCTTGTATGCAACCACAAGGCTATGAATCCATCCATGTGTCCACCAACACCCGCCTGTTCCTGCATGGTCGTGTAAGTGTGAGATATGAATGCATGGGTGACTGTATGTGTGTTGCGTGCATGTATGTGTATGCACGCACGTTTGGTTAATGTCAATGTGCATGGGGTGATGTGTTTTCTGTTTGTGTATTCTAAGACATCACACAACGGCATGCAGGCGTTACCAAAAAGAATACACACACACCGGAAAGTAAATTGATGTACAGTAGTTCTGGTGAAGTTCCATGCCGGACAGCGCAATTACAAACATGTTTTCTGTATTAAGAGCCATTGCAGAAAATGTTATTTTTTCAGATATAGTTCAGTAAGACCACAAGTTAACATGTGTCTAGAGAGATGATATAAACATTGCTCCACGTTCAGCATCAACACCTATAGAGCATCTAAGCGCCGCGGAGGTACCGGGCCATCAGTACCTCTGGTAATAAATAGGAGTGAGACGGGAAACCATGGAGTTGATCACTTCTAAAAATGAAAAAATACGCTGAACATGCTTCGTAATAGAGCTCTTTCTGTGTAGTCGCGAGGCAGAATTTCAGCCTCAAGAAAATTGAGATACAAAAATATTGCAAGAGAAAAGCTGATGACCAAAATATCGACAAGGTAAGATTCAATATAGAAGTACAGATTTATCACTTGTCACTCCACATCTACGTACCTTAAAGATATATATTATATCACAATGCATATTTGTGTAGTTAATCTTAACTTACCAACATACACTTTCTATGTCACAATGTTGGTCATTGAGATTTTTGCTGTAATGTTTTTGTAGCACGACATTTAACAACAATATTTATTACTTGATATTATGGTATTTAACTACTGTGATACATTAATCTGCTCGCTTGCTAATGACCCCATAATGTACAGTTTGTTTAGGATTAGAACTAGATTCACAGATAAAAAGTGTGCTTTAAGCATCGGTGGGGCTCTATTGCAGCAGATGCTGTGATACAGAAAAGGTACTTACTGTTGGGTGCCTGGAGAGAAGAGGTGTCAGGACCATTGCTGCTTGCACTAGGGAATCTCTGATTTCCTCCCACTGTGATGTCAGGGTAGCAGGAACATCTTGGGATGACCCAAGAGGTGCCCGCTGCGAATGCAATGAGAGTCATCAATGGCTGTGGTCCCTCTTAAGGGAATAGGGAGAATGCATCTGATTCCAATGAAAGAATTATTGAAAAAAGCATTAGTGTTAGTTCGAATAATTTAGTCTGCATATACTGCATTTCTTTTTCTATTGCTTCTATTCTGTCATTTGTATCATATTTATTTTTCTATTGCCTTCCTCACTCTCATTCCTAAGGTTAAACCTGACTCTAATATTAACTTTTTTCCTTATTCCTTTAAACTGACTCTACTCTAATCCTATACCTCTACAGCATATTGACCTAACTATCCCTAAAACTAATCCACACTGTAATTCTACCCTTATCCTTACCCCTCACCCTAACCCTGAACCTAAATTTCCCTCTTTTTCTAACCTTAAATCGGTCTCAAACATCACCCACCCCACCATAACTCTACCCTTATTCTTACCTCTAATCCTAACCATCACCCTAATTTGCACCCTAATTCTCAACCTAAGTCTCCCTCTTTTCATAACCCTAACTCTATCGGTGACAATAACCCTTGTCGCTACCCCTAATCATATCCCTGGACTTAACTTTCCCCTAATCTTGAATCTAAGTCTCCCTCTTTTTTTAACCCTACTTCCGCCCTCACATTAACCCACACAATCACTTTACCCTTACTCTTAATGCTAACCTAACTCTGGCTCTCATTTTCACCATACTACTACTATCTCTTACATTAACCCAAACTATAACTCCACCCTTATACCTAATCCTTATACTGAATCCTAATCCTAGCCATAATTGTCACCTTAATCCTAAACCTAAATCTATCTCTTTTCCTAATTCTAGCTTTAACCCTAAACAGCACCGTTAACCATGAAACTTTCCCTAAACCCAATGCTCACCAGAAGTCTAATCCTAACTATCACCCTAAACCTCTCCATTCCCTTTACCATAACCATTTACCAAGGAGGTAACCTTCTCTGCTACTTTTATCAAGCGTTTCCCTCCTCACTGTTTGCTTTCTCTCTCATTGATGCTTTCAAATTACTTTGGCTCAAACTATATATATTACTTCAGTTTTAGATCCAACACAAGGGCTGTGTAGACATAATTCTCAAGGTATGATAGGAAATACCAACAACAATCCAGTCAGCACAATATATATAGTTATTATCTCTAAATATGTCATACAAAACACTGCCTTCACTCAGGGTTGCAGGTGAAATGCCACAGAGGCCAATTGAACCCCAAAGAGCACCGATTTCATGATCATATTAATTCTAGGAACTAAAGGAATGGAAATTTCTAAAGTGGCATTTTCAGAATTGTGACTTAAAATCCATTATTATTTATATTACAGAGGATTTTAAATTACAATTCCTTAGACACCAAACATTACATTTCTACCTACTCACAAACAAAAGTTATCACTTATTAAATGTAATAAGGTAATCCAATGTTATCCTACGGGAGGGGTAGGCCTCATGATAGTGGGAAACTCATTTGTAAAATTTATAGTAGCAGGACATATAAATATAATGCACTATGGGCAGTTTTGGGCCTACCTTAGGGGGTGAGTTATAGGCACTAAAAAAAGGAGTTTTAGGCCTGGCAAGGAGTCTATTCTGCCAGGTTGAAGTAGCAGTTTAAAATTGCACACAGGCTGTAATGGCAGGCCTGAGACATGTTTTAGGGGGCTACTTCTGTGGGTGGTACAATAAGTGCTGCAGGTCCATTAGTGGCATTTAATTTACTGGCCCGGGATATATGTTATACCACTTTACTAGGGACTAATAAGTAAATTAAATATGCCAATCAAGAGTAAATCAGTTTTACCATTTTTTAATGGAGTGAGTGAAAGCACTTTAGCACTGGATAGCAGTGATAAAGTATACAAAGTCCAAGGGCCAACACAATGAAATCAGCAAAACAGAAGGGGAGAAGGCAACATTTGTGGGGATAAACCTGCAGAGACTGCCAAGTCCAACAGGGGCAGAGCACGAGAGGGGCATGAGGGACTCATAGCAGTGTTGATGTTCGAAGGAAGATCTACTATAGCAGTGACTCCTATGTTTCAAATGTAAATGACCCAAGATTATAAAATAGGCAACAACAATGGTGGATGAAGCATGTCGACCAATGTGTAGACACTGATGCAATATACCATCACACAATGGGGCGCAGTTGACCTCGTTTCAGTTTGGCTGCAGGTGTCCTTCTGGTGAATGTCGCAATGGATCTCAAAACTGCAGCTGACATCATCAAACAAACCTTCTAAAATGGCTAGCATTGGTGATTGTTACAGATACAGGACTGGGCAAAGATTACTTTTTTATCTGCAGTGGATGCCCCCTTTAATGCACTCTGGCCACCTCCATGCTCAACACACAGTGCCACATCCCTTCGTACCTGTCTTTGGAAATCCATTTGGTAGTAATTGACCCGAGATGTCTCCAAACGTCTCCAGCAGTTTTTTCGGTCTAATTCTATAGATTAGTCTCTCATATGAGGAAATCACCTTCATTTTAGAAAGGAGGTGACTGGGACCCCTATGTCTGCAGGATGCAAACCTTGGCAGCAGCCAGCAATGTATCCACCCATCTGCTTTGGTGGTTATTGATATCTATTGTGTCAGATATTTGATGAAGTATTACCAACAAGAAAGCCAGTAGTACCAGGACAGTGTCTTGTTAGTTGATTAGCTTGCACATTTCACACTTTACCCTTAACAGTATCTTTAACTTTAATTCTAACCATCACTCAAATTCTCACCTTATAGCCCTAACCCTGAACCCAAGTCTTACCCTTTACCTAACCTTAACACTATCTCTTATCCTAAGAAACATTTTTACCCCAACATTGTCTCAAATCATAATTCTCATCTCCCAAGCAGTAACTTTAATTTTCACTGTGAAACTAAATCTATCGGCTTAAGAGACCTACACATTTACCCTAAAAATTATAGGCCTTTATGCAAAGTATTCTACTTTCTCACTGCTTACTTTCTCTCTGATCACTATTATAAATTGTTTGATTTGAAATACGTGTACTTTGAGTCAAATGATTCAAACAAGTCATGCTCACCATGAGTCACGGTGACCCAGAACCACCACACTGGAACACTGGCAGGACCAAACCCTGCATCGCGGTCCAGCTGAATAGATGGGGCAGAAGATTTGTGTGCAAAACTGGACTCAGAAAGTGGGAAGAAAGAGACAAATGCAGAGAAGTAGCAAAGAGCAGAGCAGCAGGCAGGAGAGAGATGGTGCAAGGGACAGGGCAAAAGATGAGCAAGCACTTTAGCCTGGCTTTGGACCAGAAAGGGAGAAAAAGCAAGCAACAGAGTGGAGTAGAGAAGCAGAGAAATAAAAAGTGGTGGTTAGGGACAGAAGCAGAGGCACAAAGAGTAGATGATGTGGCAGAAAGAAAGGAGTAACACAGTCTGAAAGAGCAGGAAATGAGGAGGAAGTGGGAAAGGAAAAGATTTATTTGCTTAGCAAAGACAATCCTACCACATTCGTCACAGACTGTCTGTGGCTTCCATTGAAATGGGAGCTGTGGCTTCAGCTCCTTTTTCAAGATTACCATTACTTTGGTAATGGTGAAGGCTGGGTTCACATATGAGATAATCCATCTGTAGTGCTGAGAGCAATAGACAAAATATAGCTCCACTTTGGAAATGGGAAGATGTATGACTAACGCCTGCAAAGGGGGGCATTTCTTGAAAGATTACCCACCACTACTTTTTACCTGTTGTTGCTTACGCCCTACTATAGCAAAGCATAACAAAGTTAGAAGGAAATATGAATATTTGTATGGCCAAATGATGAAAGCAAGTGTAACTATAGGATAGAAGTAAGTGGGAATCCCAAATTTTTCAATTTGCGATGGCACTGCTGTGCTCACCAAGGCCATTTTAGTTGCAGATGCTAATCATAGTGCCAGCTGTACTGCTTCTGATGCGGTGCTTAACGTATAAAAAATAAGTGTCAGGGCTCTCTCCAGGAGGCCACTGCAGCCTGCACCACACCGAGCCCCTGCCATGCTGCCAATGGTAGTAACAACACAACTACTAACCATCACACTCCTACAAGCGTGACAATTCAGACTATTCCAGGCCACCAAAGCTATAAGAATGGCTTGGGCGGCAGATAATAGTAATTGAGAATGTATACTGAATTAATAAGTAACTGTTGTTGTGATCATCTCTAAAATAGCAAGATAGCACCACCTTGTGGCAGACTGTCACAAGCGCCAGTGATGACAATTAACTGCTGGTGCCCAACACTGGAAACCTCTGGCCCAAATTAAGAACTGTTCTGATATGTTAAGCCTCACTCAAATGTTTGGCAATAGTAGGCAAGAACTCTCAAATAGCATACTCAGCTTCATTTTGACGGTCAAATGACCTCTATCTCAGGGGTCTCGACTGCACCACCAATATTTTCCTACTCTCTCTTTCAGACTCGTAAATTCCACTGGAGTCTGTGTATGAAAATATTACACATTTATTCCTTATGCAAGTGTACTTTAGTATTTATGCTCAAAGAGTGCACATCTTGTTGCCAGAATCTGTAGCTCACAGATTATTGTACTTTGTTTTCAATTAAGTTATTCAGGCTTCAAGTATACGTGAGACCACATTTTCTCCAACAGGCTTTGGTCTTAGGTTTAGTCTTGCTTTAACAAACAAAATCCAAAAGTTAGGCTTCATGGAAATCAACTAATATTGAAGAATTCCAAAATTAGACTTTTCTTTCTTCTTCACCAGGCAAACATACTTATTTTTGTTCTTCATTTTCAGTTTTTATCTAGTCTATGTAAGACCTGTTGGGTGACAGGGCTCATAGGAGTGTGGACAGGAAGTCAGTTTTGGGTAAGGCTGCTTATTAAATCCTTTTTTTTTTCCCTGCAGAAAAAATGCTTTACTAAGCAAAGAAAGCTCTTCCTCTAAACTGCAATGAAGTATGGGGTATTTCTTTACCACTTCCATTCTGACATACACTTACTCCTTCTGTTTGCAGGAGTACTCTTTCCGGTGTTTACAGAGTGTGATACGGCAGGTAAAAGAAATGAGACACCCTCAAGTTCTGATTTTGAGGATGCTCGAATATTTTTTCCTTACATGAACAAAATAAAAATCTGTTAAACACACAGTTTAGAAGGAACGAGCTAAAGAGGTGGTTGGGTCCATCATTTTACATACACGCATAACGGTAATCGTTGATACACATAGAGAAAGCGTTTATGTTGTTGTCACATACTGCGAAAAATCTTTGTAATACAATGGGCAACTCTGGGCCCTGCTACATTGTAATTGCCCTGTGATGCTTTGAAATGTTCTGGGTGAAAGCGAGTACACCCTCCAGAGTTTCTGGGCAATTATCGAGAGGCGGCCCCTCCAGTCTGGCAGAGGAGCGTCTCCCCCCTGCGGAAAGGAGGAAGCAGAGAATCAGAAAAATAAAATGATAATAAAAACATTTTTATTATCTTTTTATTTTTCCACTTAGGTAGGGTAGGGTCAGCATTCTCCGCATCATGGGGGGTGGAGGGAAGGAGTGCTTGGTGCACTCCAGTTGCGCATGTCGGTTTGACTGGCTGTCTGAGGCCGGCCAATCTGACATGCGCACTTAGAACTCTCCACCTGGCTGTATTTCACAGCCAGATGGTGACCAAGTGCAGGCTCCTACTCCCGGCATTTCAGCCCGCTCAGACCAATCCTGGTGCTTCTCTCATGCTGTAAAACAGCATGAAAGAAGCATCTGGATTGGGTGGGGAGGGGAGGAAGGCAGAAGCACTGAGGCGGAGGGAGCGGTGGAGGCAAGGTAGCGCAGCAGGTAAGTGTTTTTTTTTCTTAATTTGCCCCCCCACTCCACGCGCTGCCACCATCAGCCCTTCCTGCCTGCAGCCGCCCCTCTAATTCCCCAATGTATATCCCAGGCTTAAGGGCACAGCAGGATTGCAATCAATCACACTTGATCTGTTGTTGTGTCAGTCACATGTTTCTTCCGCCCACTACAGCAAACAACCTAGGAGGATAAGTCAGGCCACTCTTTATGTTGCCAAGGGCCTCGTGGCTCAATCAACAATGAGGTTTTTGCAAAACAAACATTGACAAAATCAAATACTGCTAACTCCAGGTCTTTTTTGACATACCAATGCTGTTTTGGCATGGAAGGTGGAATAAGAAGAAGGCCACTGCTTTATCTGTGGCCCTCAAATGCTCTTAACAGAGGTGGGAGAATTGCACTTACTCCGGTCCTTCATTCACAGTTTATTACAGTTCATGACGTACGGTGAAAGCTACATTGAGTGGTAATTTCAAAATTTTGAAAAGGTAACACTAGCAACGTTCAAAAAATGGGTTGTCCTGATGTAGCCCACTGCATTGATTTGTTCCCATGGAAAACCAAAGCTGGTGTCACTCAAACTGGTTTGGTGAATCCTGATCCTGGGCGTCCCTTTAAAGGCAGGCCGAAAACAATCCCATTCTGTGATCCTAGGTTTGTGTGTCCTTTGAAGCCTCACTGTAGGCGAGAGCGCAGTTTTACCCTCTTCCACATTCCTCTCCTCATCTCATCCATAGAGCCTCATGATGCATCCTAGAGGTTTACCGGCCCACAAACTACGGCTTATGACTGCATAAAACTATGTGGTCATGCAAAAAGAATCAACCCTTCTGCAACTCCCTCATGCAAAGAACAGTCCCCCTCCCCCTCCCAGCCTCCTGAGCTACGCATAAGTTCCTGTCACCTGCAATCTGGATACATGTATCATACATACGTTATTGTGATCCTTACATCCTTTTCTGTGCCAGACATTGAGGGTCTTTTTGCCACCCAGTTCTGCTGCAGCTTGAGTCCCAATTAGTCTTCCCTGATTCTCCCACTTTCTACACAAATGATCAACGAAAGATGGCTGAGATAGTAAAATATGTAAATTAAACAATACATAAAGTAATCTAGGTAATATTACAATCTTCATCGACGCAATACAACCCACCATGAATAGGGAACGGAGTTGCAGTGGATGACATTACATAGTTGTCTCTAATAACCCTTATTAAATCCTGACTAATATGTTTCCCCAGGTTCTTGACTGATGAATCACACCATTGAAACAAAAAATCCAAATCACATCTTAATGCAACTGGCAACACCAGAAATGTCTGCGCCTTGCCCTAGCTTATTTTAATACTTGATAAGTGGGCGAAAGTTATAAACATACAGATAATGAGTGGAAGATTAGACAGATTTTGTGAGTAACAGCAAGACATCATCCACATAAAGCAAATCAAGGAGTCGGCAGGATCTAAACCTTAAGGCCCTTTCTGAATAGCAATGATGGAGGGTACACAAGATATGTTGCGTAGGATTGGAGAAAGAGAACAGCTCTGCTGACGTCCCCTAGATATGCTGTCATTAAGGCAAGTTTAAGCAACTCATGAATTCATCACCAGCTCTCAGCCTCTTCAGAGTGGTAAACAGTCCGATTGCATACAAGGCCAGTTGTGCCGAACGTCATTGAGGTTATGGGGTCCATTAGGCATCACCACCAATAATGCCGCCGATGGTCTCCAAGTTGCAATCAGCCTACTCATTTTAAAGTCTGAAGTAATAATAAAGTCACCACCCCAAATGATTGTATGTGGGGCCATCACCATGTCATTACATCATGGAAGAATGCTCAGCAATTTATATCACTATCTTCTTTTTTTCAAGTCTACCTCTCAACCTATTTCTGGTCCATGCAAGCAATCTCATCAGGTTCTTGAGAGGTGATTCGCACATGCTAGTGCAGCATCTCTAAACACAAAGTCTGCTTAAGAAAATGTAGTGTTTTTACACTATCCTGTCATTTTGCCACTCTTGCGTCCCCACAAATGGTGTGTTCCCCGTCAGGTGAGTGAATGAGAGAACACTCACCCAGGATGAATGAAGATATTTCCATCTCCGCTCATCTACTGTCCTATATGTTCACACTTTATTATCCTAGGATCCTGTTGAAATGTCATAGTGAGCAGCCTATATGGTGAAGGGCTAGTGTGAATATGTGCAGCTGTGTTTATTGCGGTGTAGGTTCGTTCTCACCCAGAGCTTAATTTATAACCAAAAGGAAATTACAGGAGCCCACTTTTTAGGTTGAGTGTGCCAGCACTCTGGCCTGTTGTAATCTATCTGTAGGCTTTTAACCACGCCCATCGCACGCCCATCACTATCACTCGTTCACAGGCTTGCCTTTCAAAAATCCTTTGTTATCATTCATAAATGCTTTACTCCTTGGAGCAGTTTTGTTACCACCTGGGCCACTGTTCCATGGATAATTGCATGTTTGCCCAAACGTTTGACTGTGAGTGAACTTCTTTTTCCTTTTGTTTCTCCCCTTCGCGCTCATGCTCATGTCACGGCGGCCGTGGCACTTTGAATCAGCTCGCTTATGTCAACTGTTTTACTTTTTCATTTTCAATTTATGTAGCAAGAAAATTCCAGTTAGGAATTTACAATGCTAACAGCTCCAACTCAAACAAACGCGAGACCTATTGCATTGCAAATGCTTGTTTTGCGTTGTACCACAATATTGAGATTGAAATATTGATGTACAAATATATCAGCACCTTAGGGACTCCTGAAATATTGTCACTAACGAGTTAATAATAGCAAATGTTCACGTACACTGATGACATTTCAGGAGCTGGTGTTATGCTCATGATATTTCCACCAGTCAATATTTAGAGAGTCATTATTGTGACATGCAGTGCCTTCTTTCTGTTCCTTGTCTGGTGGGACTTGGTGTAGCTGTACATACCAGTGAGTGGTCCACCCTAGTTCATTCACTATGAATGTAAATACAACATATCGTTGGTCATGCCATGTAGAATATTTTTGTACTTTCAGTGATGTTTAAAGGCATTATACATTAATGTCTATCTGATCTAGTAAAGTGATCCGCGTCCCTCTCCTTTGCAGACACCCCTCGGATCCGCCCATCCAACAGCAGAGTACGCTCCTTCTCTCACCTGGTGGCCAAAGCCTGGAACAACCTTCTTCTGCACCTGAGGAACGCCACATCGCTCTGGGAATTCAGGAAAGGACTCACAACCTGGCTGTTCGAATGAACAGAGCATCGGAAAGCAGCTAGAAACTCCAGCCCCTTGAGACCCTCACAGGTAATTTGACTCGCTTTAGAAGTCCTCAAAAAAAAGAAAGAAATGAGGTTGTAGCTAACAGTTTGATCTCTACTCCTCTTCCTCCACTTACAAGCTACTTATTCTCCCCCCAATAAGCCCTAAGAGGCCTGTCATTCTTCACTTTGATAGGGAGCTTGTTGTAGGAGGCTGGACTGGCTTGTAGTGAGTACCAAGGGGTACTTGCACCTTGCACCAGGCCCAGTTATCCCTTATTAGTGTATAGGGTGTCTAGCAGCTTAGGCTGATAGATAATGGTAGCTTAGCAGAGCAGCTTAGGCTGAACTAGGAGACGTGTGAAGCTACTACAGTACCACTTAGTGTCATATGCACAATATCATAAGAAAACACAATACACAGTTATACTAAAAATAAAGGTACTTTATTTTTATGACAATATGCCAAAGTATCTTAGAGTGTACCCTCAGTGAGAGGATAGGAAATATACACAAGATATATATACCCAATAGCAAAAATATGCAGTATAGTCTTAGAAAACAGTGCAAACAATGTATAGTTACAATAGGATGCAATGGGGAAACATAGGGATAGGGGCAACACAAACCATATACTCCAAAAGTGGAATGCGAACCACGAATGGACCCCAAATCTATGTGACCTTGTAGAGGGTCGCTGGGACTATTAGAAAATAGTGAGAGTTAGAAAAATAACCCTCCCCAAGACCCTGAAAAGTGAGTGCAAAGTGCACCAAAGTTCCCCTAAGGACAAAAGAGTCGTGTTAGAGGAATAATGCAGGAAAGACACAAACCAGCAATGCAACAACTGTGGATTTCCAATCTATGGTACCTGTGGAACAAGGGGACCAAGTCCAAAAGTCACAAGCAAGTCGGAGATGGGCAGATGCCCAGGAAATGCCAGCTACGGGTGCAAAGAAGCTTCGACTGGACAGAAGAAGCTGAGGTTTCTGCAGGAACGAAAAGGGCTAGAGACTTCCCCTTTGATGGACGGATCCCTCTCGCCCTGGAGAGTCGTGTAGAAGTGTTTTCCCGCCGAAAGGACGCCAACAAGCCTTTCTACACGCAAATCGTGCGTTTGGCGTTTTTGGACGCTGCTGGGGCCCAGGAGGGACCAGGAGGTCGCAAATTGGACCTGCAGAGAGAGGGGACGTCGAGCAAGACAAAGAGCCCTCACTGAAGCAGGTAGCACCCGGAGAAGTGCCAGAAACAGGCACTACGAGGATGCGTGAAATGGTGCTCGCCGAAGTTGCACAAAGGAGTCCCACGTCGCCGGAGACCAACTTAGAAAGTCGTGCAATGCAGGTTAGAGTGCCGTGGACCCAGGCTTGGCTGTGCACGAAGGATTTCTGCCGAAAGTGCACAGGGGCCGGAGTAGCTGCAAAGTCGCGGTTCCCAGCAATGCAGCCCAGCGAGGTGAGGCAAGGACTTACCTCCACCATACTTGGGCTGAAGAGTCACTGGACTGTGGGGGTCACTTGGACAGCGTCGCTGGATTCGAGGGACCTCGCTCGTCGTGCTGAGAGGAGACCCAAGGGACCGGTAATGCAGCTTTTTGGTGCCTGCGGTTGCAGGGGGAAGATTCCGTCGACCCACGGGAGATTTCTTCGGAGCTTCTGGTGCAGAGAGGAGGCAGACTACCCCCACAGCATGCACAAGCAGGAAAACAGTCGATAAGGCGGCAGGATCAGCGTTACAGAGTTGCAGTAGTCGTCTTTGCTACTATGTTGCAGGTTTGCAGGCTTCCAGCGCGGTCAGCGGTCGATTCCTTATCAGAAGGTGAAGAGGGAGATGCAGAGGAACTCGGCTGAGCTCATGCATTCGTTATCTAAAGTTTCCCCAGAGACAGAGACCCTAAATAGCCAGAAAAGAGGGTTTGGCTACCTAGGAGAGGGGAAAGGCTACTAACACCTGAAGGAGCCTATCAGCAGGAGTCTCTGACGTCACCTGGTGGCACTGGCCACTCAGAGCAGTCCAGTGTGCCAGCAGCACCTCTGTTTCCAAGATGGCAGAGGTCTGGAGCACACTGGAGGAGCTCTGGACACCTCCCAGGGGAGGTGCAGGTCAGGGGAGTGGTCACTCCCCTTTCCTTTGTCCAGTTTCGCGCCAGAGCAGGGGCTAAGGGGTCCCTGAACCGGTGTAGACTGGCTTATGCAGAATTGGGCACATCTGTGCCCAACAAAGCATTTCCAGAGGCTGGGGGAGGCTACTCCTCCCCTGCCTTCACACCATTTTCCAAAGGGAGAGGGTGTCACACCCTCTCTCAGAGGAAGTTCTTTGTTCTGCCATCCTGGGCCAGGCCTGGCTGGACCCCAGGAGGGCAGCTGCCTGTCTGAGGGGTTGGCAGCAGCAGCAGCTGCAGTGAAACCCCAGGAAGGGCAGTCTGGCAGTACCAGGGTCTGTGCTACAGACCACTGGGATCATGGAATTGTACCAACAATGCCAGGATGGCATAGAGGGGGCAATTCCATGATCATAGACATGTTACATGGCCATATTCGGAGTTACCATGGTGAAGCTACATATAGGTAGTGACCTATATGTAGTGCACGCGTGTAATGGTGTCCCCGCACTCACAAAGTTCAGTGAATTGGCTCTGAACAATGTGGGGGCACCTTGGCTAGTGCCAGGGTGCCCTCACACTAAGTAACTTTGCACCTAACCTTTACCAGGTAAAGGTTAGACATATAGGTGACTTATAAGTTACTTAAATGCAGTGTAAAATGGCTGTGAAATAACGTGGACGTTATTTCACTCAGGCTGCAGTGGCAGGCCTGTGTAAGAATTGTCAGAGCTCCCTATGGGTGGCAAAAGAAATGCTGCAGCCCATAGGGATCTCCTGGAACCCCAATAACCTGGGTACCTCAGTACCATATACTAGGGAATTATAAGGGTGTTCCAGTAAGTCAATGTAAATTGGTAAAAATGGTCACTAGCCTGTCAGTGACAATTTGGAAAGAAATGAGAGAGCATAACCACTGAGGTTCTGATTAGCAGAGCCTCAGTGAGACAGTTAGTCACTACACAGGTAACACATTCAGGCACACTTATGAGCACTGGGGCCCTGGGTTACCAGGGTCCCAGTGACACATACAACTAAAACAACATATATACAGTGAAAAATGGGGGTAACATGCCAGGCAAGATGGTACTTTCCTACACAACCCCCCCCCAAACGAAGGACAATAAGACTAGCCATTACCTGATGAGTCTTCATTGTCTAAGTGGAAATATCTGGAGAGTCCATCTGCATTGGAGTGGCTACTCCCAGGTCTATGTTCCACTGTATAGTCCATTCCCTGTAGGGATATGGACCACCTCAACAATTTAGGATTTTCACCTTTCATTTGTTTTAGCCAAAGTAGAGGTTTGTGGTCTGTCTGAACAATTAAGTGAGTGCCAAACAGGTATGGCCTCAACTTCTTCAGAGCCCAGACCACAGCAAAGGCCTCCCTCTCAATGGCAGACCAACGCTTTTCTCTAGGGGTCAACCTCCTACTAATAAAAGCAACAGGTTGATCCTGGCCCTCAGAATTAAGTTGTGATAGGACTGCCCCTACTCCTAATTCAGATGCATCAGTTTGGACATAGAATTTTTTAGAGTAACAAGGGCTTTTCAGGACAGGTGCAGAGCACATGGCCTGCTTCAGCTCCTCAAAAGCTTTCTGACAGCTTGCTGTCCACAATACCTTTTTAGGCATTTTTTTGGATGTGAGGTCATTAAGAGGGGCTGCAATGGAGCCATAGTTCTTAATGAACCTCCTGTAATACCCAGTGAGGCCTAGGAAGGCTCTCACCTGAGTCTGTGTGGTAGGGGGAACCCAATCAATAATAGTTTGTATTTTCCCCTGAAGTGGTGCAATCTGTTCCCCACCAACAAGGTGTCCCAGATAAACCACCTTACCCTGCCCTATCTGGCACTTTGAAGCCTTGATAGTGAGGCCTGCCTTTTGCAGAGCCTCCAAAACTTTCCATAGGTGGACCAGGTGATCATCCCAGCTGGAGCTAAAGACAGCTATATCGTCCAAATATGCTGCACTGAAAGCTTCCAGCCCTTGCAGGACTGTGTTCACCAACCTCTGAAAAGTGGCAGGTGCATTTTTCAAACCAAAAGGCATTACAGTAAACTGGTAATGTCCTCCAATGGTAGAAAATGCAGTCTTAGGTTTAGCATCTTCTGACAATTTGATCTGCCAATACCCTGCAGTCAAATCAAAAGTGCTAAGATACTTGGCAGATGCCAGTGTATCTATAAGCTCATCTGCCCTGGGTATAGGGTGAGCATCAGTTTTGGTTACCAAGTTGAGACCTCTATAGTCTACACAAAACCTCATTTCCTTCTTTCCATCTTTAGAATTGGGTTTTGGTACCAGTACCACAGGAGAAGCCCATGGACTGTCAGAGTGCTCAACCACTCCTAGTTCCAACATTTTCTGAACTTCTTGCTTTATGCAGTCCCTGACATGGTCAGGCTGCCTATAGATCTTACTTTTGACAGGTAAACTGTCTCCAGTATCTATAGTGTGCTCACACCAAGAAGTGGTGCCTGGCACAGTAGAGAAGAGTTCTGAAAATTGTCCTAGGAGATTTATGCAATTATCTTTCTGCTCAGCAGTAAGACAATCAGCCAAAACTACACCTTCCACAAGAGCATCTTGTTCTGTGGAAGAGAAGAGATCAGGTAGAGGATCACTGTCTTCTTCCTGTCCCTCATCTGTTGCCATGAGCAGGGTGAGATCAGCCCTGTCATAGTAGGGTTTCAGGCGGTTGACATGGAGCACCCTAAGGGGACTCCTGGCAGTGCCTAAGTCAACCAAGTAGGTGACTTCACCCTTCTTTTCAACAATTGTGTGGGGCCCACTCCATTTATCTTGGAGTGCTCTTGGGGCCACAGGCTCCAAGACCCACACTTTCTGCCCTGGTTGGTACTGAACCAAAACAGCCTTCTGATCATGCCATTGCTTCTGGAGCTCTTGGCTGGCCTGAAGGTTTTTACTGGCCTTTTTCATGTACTCAGCCATCCTTGATCTGAGGCCAAGTACATAATCCACAATATCTTGCTTAGGAGCTTTTAAAGGTTGTTCCCAACCCTCCTTTACAAGTGTGAGTGGACCCCTAACAGGGTGTCCAAAAAGAAGTTCAAAGGGGCTGAAGCCCACTCCTTTCTGGGGTACCTCCCTGTAGGCAAAAAGGAGGCATGGTAGAAGGATATCCCATCTCCTGCGGAGTTTTTCAGGGAGTCCCATAATCATGCCTTTGAGAGTTTTATTAAATCTCTCCACCAGTCCATTTGTTTGTGGATGATAGGGTGTTGTGAACTTGTACGTTAACCACACTCCTTCCACATGGCCTTTAAGTATGCAGACATGAAATTGCTTCCCCTGTCTGATACCACTTCCTTTGGGAAGCCCACTCTGGAAAATATTCCCAGGAGGGCCTTTGCCACTGCAGGAGCTGTAGTGGTCCTTAAAGGAATAGCTTCAGGATATCTTGTGGCATGGTCCACTACCACCAAGATAAACCTATTGCCTGAAGCAGTCGGAGGGTCAAGGGGGCCAACTATGTCAACCCCTACCCTTTCAAAGGGAACCCCAACCACAGGTAGTGGGATAAGGGGTGCCTTTGGGGTGCCACCTGTCTTGCCACTGGCTTGACAGGTTTCACAGGACTTGCAAAATTATTTTGTGTCCTCAGACATCCTAGGCCAATGAAACAGGGGAACAAGCCTGTCCCAAGTTTTCATTTGTCCTAGATGCCCAGCTAAGGGAATGTCATGTGCCAGTGTTAGGAGGAACTTTCTGTACTCCTGAGGGATCACTAATCTCCTGGCAGCTCCAGGTTTAGGATCCCTATGCTCAGTGTACAAGAGGTTGTCCTCCCAGTAAACTCTGTGAGAGTCACTGACATCCCCATTAGCCTGTTTGACAGCTTGCTGTCTGAGACCCTCTAATGTGGGACAGGTTTGCTGTGCCACACTCAGCTCCTCCCTGGCAGGCCCCCCTTCACCCAAAAGCTCAGCAGTGTCTGCTTCCAGCTCCTCTGGTGTAGGTTCTGCACAGGGAGGGAATTCTTCTTCTTCAGAAGTAGACTCCACTGTAGAGGGAGGGATAGTAGGAAGTGGTTTGCTTCTACTAGCCCTAGCTTTAGGGAGCACTTGGTCCATTGTTCCAGGATCCAAGCTTCCCTGTCCTTTTTGCTTTTTGGCCTGAGCCCTTGTCAAAGCAAAAATATGCCCTGGGATGCCCAGCATTGCTGCATGGGCCTCCAACTCCACATCTGACCAAGCTGATGTCTCCAAATCATTCCCTAATAGACAGTCTACAGGTAAATCTGAAGCTACCACAACTTTCTTTGGACCAGTTACCCCCCCCCAGTTGAGATTTACAACAGCCATGGGGTGGCTTTGTGTTATGTTGTGAGCATCGGTTACTTGGTACTGGTGTCCAAGTATGTGTTGTTCAGGGTGTACCAGTTTCTCAATCACCATTGTGACACTGGCACCTGTGTCCCTGTAGGCTTGGACCTCAACACCATTTATTAGGGTTAGTTGCTTGTACTTCTCCAAGTTATGGGGGCAAGCAACCAAAGTGGCTAAATCAATAGCCCCTTCAGAGACTAAAGTAGCCTCTGTGGTCTCCCTAATCAGACCAACCCCAACTAAATTACCAAAAGTGAGCCCAGCTACTCCCTTGGATTGGCTATTAGTAGGTTTGCTCCCACCACCACTGCTATTAGTAGGGACACTAGGTGTAGCAGTAGGGGTTGTAGTGGTAGGAGCTGTGGTGCCTTTCTTTGGACAACTGGGATCTGTTGTCCAATGGCCTTTTATTTTACATAAATAGCACCATGGTTTCTTTTCCTTGTTCTGATTAAAGGAGGATTTGGACCCACCACCCCCACCAGAGTGTTTTTGTGGGCCTGATGAAGACTCATTTTTAGATTTGTCCCCACCCTTGTCAGAAGACTTACCATCCTTCTTTTTGTTGCCATCTTTGTCACCCCCTGTATGAACTTTTCTGTTCACTCTTGTTCTGACCCATTTGTCTGCCTTCTTTCCCAATTCTTGGGGAGAGGTCAGATCAGAGTCCACCAAGTACTGGTGCAACAAATCAGACACACAATTATTAAGAATATGCTCTCTCAGGATTAAGTTATACAGGCTGTCATAATCAGTAACTTTACTGCCATGTAACCACCCCTCCAAGGCCTTCACTGCCTGGTCAATGAAATCAACCCAGTCTTGTGAAGACTCCTTTTTGGTCTCTCTGAACTTTATCCTGTACTGTTCAGTGGTTAAGCCATAACCATCCAGGAGTGCATTCTTAAGAACTTGGAAATTATTGGCATCATTTTCTTTTACAGTAAGGAGCCTATCCCTACCTTTTCCACTAAATGATAGCCATAGGATAGCAGCCCACTGCTTTTGAGGGACATCCTGTACAGCACAGGCCCTCTCAAGTGCAGCAAACCACTTGTTAATGTCATCCCCCTCCTTATAAGGGGGAACTATCTTGTGCAGATTCCTGGAATCATGCTCTTTTGCAGGATGACTATGGGGAATACTGCTGCTGCCACCATGGGTATCTAAACCCAACTTCTGTCTTTCCTTCTCTAATTCTAAAGACTGTCTATCCAAATCCAGCTGTTGCTTCTTGAGCTTCAGTCTGGTTTGTTCCACTCTCAATCTATTGAGCTCCCTTTCTAACAATCTGTGATCAGGGTGGGTGGGAGGGACATTTCTAGATACAGAGGTATGATGGGAATGAACAGAAGGAGACCTGTCCCTTACAGAGGGCACCCTAACAGCTTGGCTACCAGTATAATGTGAGAGCACACCATCAGTATGGTGTGATTCAACCTCTGTACCAACTATGCTAGACTGTCTAGTAATGGGCAGGCTGAGAAGTTTATTTCCTGAACCTTTTCCTGGGGGAGTCCCTGGATCAGATTGAGAACCATTAGCTACTTTTTCACCAGATTTGGCACTCATGGCCTTATCCTGTACTCTAAGCATATTAATTAACAGTTCTAAGGAAGGATTCTTCCCTACACTCAAACCTCTCTCTATGCAGAGACTCCTTGCTCCTTTCCAGCTAAGGTGATCATATGCAAGTTTGGACAGTTCAACATTTTTGCCTGTGCCAGACATTTTTTAGAGAGAGTTAAAGTGATAGAAAAAGAGAAAAAAGTTTTCAGAACTTTTTGGAAAGACAGAAAAAAAACTTTTTAAACTTTTAAGAACTTTTTGAAAGTTTAGGAGTACTTTTCAGCACTTAGAAAAGAGTAAAAAGAGGAAATGCAAAACTTTTTGGCTATGTGTATATACACTGACCTTGTTTTGTATATTTTTCTCTTATGAAAAGTACAATGACAAGAGTGGTAAGTAGTCTCAAGCACTTATCCCACCACTGCACAACCAATGTAGGAGGCTGGACTGGCTTGTAGTGAGTACCAAGGGGTACTTGCACCTTGCACCAGGCCCAGTTATCCCTTATTAGTGTATAGGGTGTCTAGCAGCTTAGGCTGATAGATAATGGTAGCTTAGCAGAGCAGCTTAGGCTGAACTAGGAGACGTGTGAAGCTACTACAGTACCACTTAGTGTCATATGCACAATATCATAAGAAAACACAATACACAGTTATACTAAAAATAAAGGTACTTTATTTTTATGACAATATGCCAAAGTATCTTAGAGTGTACCCTCAGTGAGAGGATAGGAAATATACACAAGATATATATACCCAATAGCAAAAATATGCAGTATAGTCTTAGAAAACAGTGCAAACAATGTATAGTTACAATAGGATGCAATGGGGAAACATAGGGAAAGGGGCAACACAAACCATATACTCCAAAAGTGGAATGCGAACCACGAATGGACCCCAAACCTATGTGACCTTGTAGAGGGTCGCTGGGACTATTAGAAAATAGTGAGAGTTAGAAAAATAACCCTCCCCAAGACCCTGAAAAGTGAGTGCAAAGTGCACCAAAGTTCCCCTAAGGACAAAAGAGTCGTGTTAGAGGAATAATGCAGGAAAGACACAAACCAGCAATGCAACAACTGTGGATTTCCAATCTAGGGTACCTGTGGAACAAGGGGACCAAGTCCAAAAGTCACAAGCAAGTCGGAGATGGGCAGATGCCCAGGAAATGCCAGCTGCGGGTGCAAAGAAGCTTCGACTGGACAGAAGAAGCTGAGGTTTCTGCAGGAACGAAAAGGGCTAGAGACTTCCCCTTTGGTGGACGGATCCCTCTCGCCCTGGAGAGTCGTGCAGAAGTGTTTTCCCGCCGAAAGGACGCCAACAAGCCTTGCTACACGCAAATCATGCGTTTGGCGTTTTTGGACGCTGCTGGGGCCCAGGAGGGACCAGGAGGTCGCAAATTGGACCTGCAGAGAGAGGGGACGTCGAGCAAGACAAAGAGCCCTCACTGAAGCAGGTAGCACCCGGAGAAGTGCCAGAAACAGGCACTACAAGGATGCGTGAAACGGTGCTCGCCGAAGTTGCACAAAGGAGTCCCACGTCGCCGGAGACCAACTTAGAAAGTCGTGCAATGCAGGTTAGAGTGCCGTGGACCCAGGCTTGGCTGTGCACGAAGGATTTCCGCCGGAAGTGCACAGGGGCCGGAGTAGCTGCAAAGTTGCGGTTCCCAGCAATGCAGCCCAGCGAGGTGAGGCAAGGACTTACCTCCACCAAACTTGGGCTGAAGAGTCACTGGACTGTGGGGGTCACTTGGACAGCGTCGCTGGATTCGAGGGACCTCGCTCGTCGTGCTGAGAGGAGACCCAAGGGACCGGTAATGCAGCTTTTTGGTGCCTGCGGTTGCAGGGGGAAGATTCCGTCGACCCACGGGAGATTTCTTCGGAGCTTCTGGTGCAGAGAGGAGGCGGACTACCCCCACAGCATGCACAAGCAGGAAAACAGTCGAGAAGGCGGCAGGATCAGCGTTACAGAGTTGCAGTAGTCGTCTTTGCTACTATGTTGCAGGTTTGCAGGCTTCCAGCGCGGTCAGCGGTCGATTCCTTATCAGAAGGTGAAGAGGGAGATGCAGAGGAACTCGGCTGAGCTCATGCATTCGTTATCTAAAGTTTCCCCAGAGACAGAGACCCTAAATAGCCAGAAAAGAGGGTTTGGCTACCTAGGAGAGAGGAAAGGCTACTAACACCTGAAGGAGCCTATCAGCAGGAGTCTCTGACGTCACCTGGTGGCACTGGCCACTCAAAGCAGTCCAGTGTGCCAGCAGCACCTCTGTTTCCAAGATGGCAGAGGTCTGGAGCACACTGGAGGAGCTCTGGACACCTCCCAGGGGAGGTGCAGGTCAGGGGAGTGGTCACTCCCCTTTCCTTTGTCCAGTTTCGCGCCAGAGCAGGGGCTAAGGGGTCCCTGAACCGGTGTAGACTGGCTTATGCAGAATTGGGCACATCTGTGCCCAACAAAGCATTTCCAGAGGCTGGGGGAGGCTACTCCTCCCCTGCCTTCACACCATTTTCCAAAGGGAGAGGGTGTCACACCCTCTCTCAGAGGAAGTTCTTTGTTCTGCCATCCTGGGCCAGGCCTGGCTGGACCCCAGGAGGGCAGCTGCCTGTCTGAGGGGTTGGCAGCAGCAGCAGCTGCAGTGAAACCCCAGGAAGGGCAGTCTGGCAGTACCAGGGTCTGTGCTACAGACCACTGGGATCATGGAATTGTACCAACAATGCCAGGATGGCATAGAGGGGGCAATTCCATGATCATAGACATGTTACATGGCCATATTCGGAGTTACCATGGTGAAGCTACATATAGGTAGTGACCTATATGTAGTGCACGCGTGTAATGGTGTCCCCGCACTCACAAAGTTCAGTGAATTGGCTCTGAACAATGTGGGGGCACCTTGGCTAGTGCCAGGGTGCCCTCACACTAAGTAACTTTGCACCTAACCTTTACCAGTTAAAGGTTAGACATATAGGTGACTTATAAGTTACTTAAGTGCAGTGTAAAATGGCTGTGAAATAACGTGGACGTTATTTCACTCAGGCTGCAGTGGCAGGCCTGTGTAAGAATTGTCAGAGCTCCCTATGGGTGGCAAAAGAAATGCTGCAGCCCATAGGGATCTCCTGGAACCCCAATACCCTGGGTACCTCAGTACCATATACTAGGGAATTATAAGGGTGTTCCAGTAAGCCAATGTAAATTGGTAAAAATGGTCACTAGCCTGTCAGTGACAATTTGGAAAGAAATGAGAGAGCATAACCACTGAGGTTCTGATTAGCAGAGCCTCAGTGAGACAGTTAGTCATAACACAGGTAACACATTCAGGCACACTTATGAGCACTGGGGCCCTGGGTTACCAGGGTCCCAGTGACACATACAACTAAAACAACATATATACAGTGAAAAATGGGGGTAACATGCCAGGCAAGATGGTACTTTCCTACACTTGTTGATGTTGTAGCTCCCTCCTTTCAGAGTACACAATAATCTTCTCTTGCTGGGGAAGTTGCTTACATCACAAACTCTACATTTACTTGCACATTCTTTAATGTCTGATTTTAAGTTGCTTACTGCATGTGGCAAAATGTACTTAGTTTTGGTTTTTTCAGTCTTAGATTATTTTCCATATCTTGTTTTAAATAAGATCATCATAAGTGGCATAACACCTTGCCTTTGATACCGACCTCCCTACTAGTACTCTCTGCCTTTTCTGGTCCACATTGGTAGCAACTGCAGTTTGTTCTTGAGCGTTCATCCCTGTTTATACATCCGTCTAGCTCAGTCGTGCCCTGAGGATTGCATACCAAAGGCTAAGCACGCAGAACATTTTGCCTAGAGCTTAGGACGGTCCCCTTTCTAGTTCACCTAATATCTACTATAGGGTGACAGGGAAATAGGCTAGGTTGCCCACAATTTGTAAGTATCTGTTTGCCTCTCCAATTCTGAGCAGTTGTTTATGCAGATTCTGCAGAGATGATGTTTTGTGGGTCATTTAAGGGCCAATAGTTGCCACCAATGAGGTCATTGTATGCTCCTTCATGGAATGTTTTATGCTTCTCTGTCGAGCAGAAACCAAGCAAAAGGGGTCCCAAAATTAAAATATATGAATCATTTTGGGCCATTGTTATTATGGTGCCGCCATCCGGTGCCAGCTAACCAGCATAGCATCCCCTTGGTACAGCAGTACCGGTACCCCCAAAAAAAAAAAAAAATACAAGGGTCTGACCCTGCTGCCAACTGCAGTTGAGCAGTCTGTAGGATGTGCGTAGTGGGAGTTGGTCATCTGCAGTGGGTTGGGTGCAGGGCTAACCAATCAACCTATCGCCACACTCCTGAAGGCTGCGCGGAGTGGGGAGTTGGGTGCCCTTTGAGGTTTGGATGCAGGTTCTGGCTGCAGGCTAGGCCCTGCGGCCAAAGGACATCAGCAGCATGGGTTGGCCACTCCCAGAGGTTTGGGTGCGAGGCCTAGGAACAGGCTAGACCCTGTGGCCAATACCCACCTTTTCCAGCTCAATGCTGTAAGCTGCAGGTGTCTGCTACTCTGCAGTTGATTGGGCCAAGAAAGAGTCTGGTTGCCGGGCCAGAGTTTACGGCAAATTCCTGCTGCGCATGGCCTAAGAGCCTGTGTAGTGAGCAGTAGGTGTCCAGAAGTGGGTTGGACGTGGGTCTGGCCCTGCAACGAACCCCTGAAGTGCACATAGAAAGGCTTTGTGCAGTGAGGGTTGGGTGCTGCTAGGAGACTGGGTGTAGAGCTGTGAGCAGCAGGGGTTGTCCTCTCTGTGCGGGGCTGAGCTCAGGGTCTGGCCACAGGCCAGGCCCTTTGGCTGACCTCTATTGCGCATGGCTGAAGGCCGTGGATACTTCCAGCTGCCTTCCCATACCACAGCGGGGTTGGATAATCTGTGGTGAGCTGGACACAGGGCCTGACGTCACTACTAGTTTAGTATTTCACAAGTATTGTGCAGTAATTCACAAAACAGCTTTTGACAACAGACAGCAACATTTGCCTGTAGGTGAGACCTAAAAACTAGGCTGGGGTAAAATGAAATTTGAGCTGACGCAATTCATGTCAATTTGTGAAAGCCACACTAGAAATTCATTAAATCACGCCATTACTCCACTTCCTTAATTATGCAACAGTTTGTTTTAAGATTTTAGCGTGCTAGTGTGGAGCCGCCAGAACGTGCGTGGCTGTTTGCAGGCAATCGGCCTTTCACACTTTATTTTAGTGCAAAATGCGTCCAACGAGCACTTATTTTAGTGTATGTATGTATATATGTACAGCAGAGAAGCGACGAGTGATGTGAGTTTCAGGCCTCGTGGCCTTGGGTGACATTATTGCTTTTATCAAATTGACTTCCTCCATCTGTCCTTCCCGGCGTTTCCTTTAACTTCAGTAGGTCACGTGACTGCCGCTGTCCGCCCCGGTACTTGTTTTGTTATTCTAATGTCTCTGTATATAATTTACGATAAGATTCTTTTCCTGGTACAGCTTCTTAATTGTTTATGCTATGTTGTCTTAAAATAAAACCTGACCTTCCTCAGCCTTATTTGGATTAATGATGTTTTGGCATGGTTTGTGTATAGCAAAACACTTGTGGGCAATTATTTATCAAACAGCTTCGATAAATACTGAGGGATGTTATTTATAGGGAACGTGCCAGAGGCGAGTCTTTTGTCATAAATACTATCAAACTGTTTATATCCTAATCTACAACTTCAGATCACTCAGGGTAATAAATGGTGCTCCAGTGAGCCATGTCATGGCAGGTTGGTTCCTGGCCTCATTAGGATGGGTCCCTGCCTGTTTGTATTGGACTGTCATATTAAAAACAATGCACTTCAATGCTCCTTGGAGGATTTACCAGACTTTGTGACTGATATAAGATTTTTTTTATTAAAAAGTGAACTTTGAAATCAAAAACATGTCTTCATAAAAGAACCCCTCTCCCCTACCATGAATGCTTACTTAAACAGAGCAGCTACAAGTCCATGTAAGGTGCATGTGCAGCGGGCCCCTTTGGTACTCCGAACATGTGCCAATGGGACACCCATCTGCTCTTGACAAGGGCAAGGGCTAGGGACTCTGGTGCTTGCTCTAACACACCCTGATCTACTCCTCCAAGAAATTACCTCCCTGAAGCCCTGATGTAGGTCTTCTTTGCACGGCCCACTTTTATACAGTAGCCGGATGATTTTTCGTACTGTCCACCTCATTACTAGTCACCAAACAGCTTTGTCTTTTCAACTAGTAGATGGGCTGCTCTTCATTTTTACCACATCAATTCCAGGTCCCTTCATGAACTCCAGGTTGAAATCCATGGTGATCACCATATAGTGCAAATGAAAAAATGGCTTCTAAATGTATAATAAAAAGTACAGATGTTTGATTTGGGCTGCTTCCTCTATCTATTACTCCAATAAAATTGAGTCTGTGGCCAACTCATTTTGTGAAATGGTTTCCATTGTGAAAGGGCTTCTCTTACCCCAGGTCTGGACCTCTGCCATCACACTGCCTCAAGAGTTTTACCAGGGTTTTTTGGCCTTCTTTTGTAGGAAAATTTCATCTATCTAGGTGAGCTTTCCCCTGGAATCCTCCCGGGACACTGTACTTGTCACAAGCAAAGAAGCCCTCTTCTGATTGTGAGACTTCACTGTCAAGTTCAATATTCTATCCGATGAGGAAGTTCTCACACTACTTAGAACTACCTTAACTAGGTCCCCCGAGCACAGCGGTCCTAGTTCACGATATCTTGGATACCGCCACGACAAAGCTTTACAGTCCCTCCATTACCAGGGGAGTGGGCTCTGACAGCCAGAAACATGCTCAGGTGGACCATCCTTTCAAGACTGATTTTGCTGATCCCAAAATATGTAACAATTATCTCCCCATATTGCTCCTTCTTTTTCCCTCTAAAATCCTTGTACAAACAAGCAAAGCCCAACTCTTTCAATATCAGGAAGCCAATTACCTGCTTGACCACTCTCAACCGTGCCCTTACACAGTATGGAGACTGCTCTAATTTCAGTGATTGAAGACTTTAGACTCCTGCCGAATCAAGGTTATTCTGCTGCCCTTATTCTGATAGACCCCTCAGCGACAGTCAACATTGTCTCTCATCCTACTCTGATCAACAGCCGCTCCTACGCAAGGGCATTTAGGCTCATCGATGATAAGGGTCCTCCCCCCCCAAAGTATCCAATCTATCACTCATCCCCCTTTTAAGTCCTCTGCTTCCCCCGAGTTCCTCAACGCTCTTCTTTGAGCCCACCCTCTTAAATTTCGATGCATGCCCTCTTACCCAACTCTTCCTATCCTATGGTTTTAATGTTATATCTTATGCTCATGACACTCAATCACCATTTCTTTCTCCAACCATCTTGACTTAGTCCAGTCTAACTCCGGTTCTTGCATGAGCACTATTACTGGTTGGATGCAGGATAAATGTCTCAAACCAAACTCAAATAATGCAGAAGTCCTTCATTTTGGTCGCCAACCTCCTGTTCTCCATCTTGGTGGCCTGCAGTACTGGAACAACCTCCATCTGCAGCAAAAACTCTCAGCATCAATTTCGTTCATTAGCTTCCAATAGCTAATAAGGACAGTAAGGTATCCAAGACTTGTTTTTTTCTTTTACGGTTGCTCAGGAAGATCGTCTCTCTGCTCTCCCTTTCTACCCCCATAGTTGACATACATTCCCTGATCACTTTATCACTTCATGCCTTGATTCCAACAACTCTATCTACGTTGGCCTCCCTCACTGTCTTGTAAATCACCTTCAGATTATAGAGAACTGTGCAGGGTGGCTCATCCTCAACCTGTCAGCCTCATCCCACATTAATCCTCACTTGAAAGATCTGCTCAAGCTGCCCCTCAGAAAGTGTTCAAATTTCAAGGATCTCTCTGTGGTTTACAGCGTGGTCTTCAACTCTGGTCCTACCTACCAAAACGCAAATTTTGTTACATTTAAGTGAAACTTGTTATGGTGCTTCAACTTCATCAGACCCTCCAGGACGATTGCCCTTTTCTTTTTTTCTAAGCGATGTAATGACTTGCCACTTGCTCTCAGACTGAACCACTCTCCTGTGGTCTTCAAGAAAAACTCAAAATGTACTTGTTCCTATAAACATTTTTGTGTCTGGTAGTCATGCTGTCCTCCCCTTTCCACTGCCCTTCCTCAGCACCAGGACAACTCTCTGGGTATTTGTCACGCTTAACAAATTCTTGATGGAGCATAACATAAAATATCCATATCTTGAAATTTGGTATGTTACTATTGTAGGCTCTTTCCAGGGAGATATCGCTTTACAGTTCGATGTTTGTAATATCCCTTCAGGTTGCAGGAGTTATGCTTTCCACTTCTCTTTTCTTCAAGGAGGCTTAATTTTCATCACAGAATTTTGGAAAATAGGCTTCCCAAATGTCTTCACCAGTCAGACAATGTAAGATTAAGTGCGGCTATGTGCATATGTATGTACGTATGCATGTTGCCTGTGTAAGTGTCTCTCGAACTCCACGTCTCTCACACTGATGGCACATCTTGGCCTGTCTCACTGTTGCAGTTTCTATTTCTAGTTTGTGGTCACACAACCAGTCTGTAGTGAGGATTTGCAGCAGTTTTTTATGGTCAGACATTCTGAAAGCCTGAAATGCTCCTGAAAGTGTCCTATAACAGTGTATTCTTTATCATCTCATTTTTGTCTAACACCAGGATGGTTAATGACTGTCTAGGAATTTCTAATGCCTGTTTTAAGCAATGGGGACTGAGAAAGTGAGGAAGGCCTGTTATTTGCATTGCTGATTCAGTCTAGGAGCACCGAGGCTTCACAGCCATATCTCTGGATTTGTTGGTGGTTGTCCAGCTATTACGCATAAACTTGAACAGGAGGGCCACATTTATGTTTCAATCCCGCTGCAATCGCCGCAGCAGTCTGCTGTCAGATGTCATAGTGGAGAGTCCCTGGAAACATCCAAATGTATTAGTAAAAACATTCATCCAGTAGTACCAGAACAGCATAACAGCATAACAGTATCCAATATTATGGAGCTCCGATTTTTAGACAACATTACTCCATGAAAAGAGTCTACCTTACTACATGTTAGTGTCCAGTTAGCCTTGTAATCTCTAGGGCTCCTTAACCCTACTTAAGATGGCCGACAGTACAACACATGTGTGAAAGCTGAATTAATTACTAATAATTTTGCGTTGAATAATGGCTAAGAATTTACATGAATTATGTTAACAACATAAAATCAAGTGTCTTGGAAAGTGTGCCCAATGAACGGGCCATCATCACATGTATAACATTAATACAGAATTTGCATTAATAGTTTTTAAAAATGTGCGCATGTAGGATACAATCTATTAGTGGATCATATTAACGTTTTTATAAAATGTATTTGCTTAACTTTTCTAGGCATAAAGTAATTATGAAATCATGGGCCTAGTCGACAGAGCCTCATTTCAAGTTTCATGGCAGAAATAAATGTTCATAAATGTTTGGTAAGTGCAGAGAGTTTGTTTATTCATTGTTCACACACAGTGCTGACCAAGCGATTTGTAAATGTCTTTAACTTTCTTGTGAGAACTGTCTGTTGTAATGTAATGTCCATCTAAGGACACATTTGTATCCTTGCTGTGAGAGAAACTGATGTTTTTCAACAATGGCTGCACTGACTGCAGCTAGGATTGCAACTAAAAAGTTACCTGACGAAGGTAATGAGCCAATCATCGACATGTGAAAGTCTGTCTAACTATATCATAGATTTGAGAATTATAGTTTACTGGTTCTACCGTGAACGTACGATATTCTGACCAATGGCGATGTGGGGAAACGCTTTATGGATTTTAGTATATGCAGACTACACTTCTGCAAAACAGTCAGCCATTCTCTCAGAGAGATTCCATCCTGTCCTTTACCAGTTCAGTTCGAGGAGCTACGCAGTCCCAGATGTCTCTTCTTTTCTTTTCCCTAGCCTCGTCGCTTCATTATCGTTATTGATTACAAATGCTATTAATGCTGTTTTCCATAGTTAGATGCCTTTTCTAGGTTGGTTCAGTTACCTTAAAACATCACTGTGGCTGAGCCAATCCCCTTCACTGTCCTTTGCTGACGCTGACCAGACGGATGTCCAACTGACAAAGGAGTCTATGCTTGCTGATCCATACGGGAGAGGTATAACAAATGCAAATATCTTTGTTGTAGGTTTTGCCTTTCTTTTAGTACCAACCGCTATTTTTGTAGGTTTTCTAAATTTACTTTTGCCTAAATTACTTTTGCATGAAGTCCAACCATGCCATTCGAATTAGAGGGTTAGCTAGACTGTCACTGCCACAATAATCGTTCTTAACAGAGGATTGCCTTTGTACGTCTATTGACAAATGTACACCATCTCTCTTACTCAGTTGTTGCTATTGTTGATTAGTACTGTAACCCTTGAATGTTTAATGATTAACGCTTTGGTCAGATTGAGATTTTGCTGCCGCTTTGGTCAGCCTGTGTTGTTGTAGATGCTTATCATTTGGTATTGAGACTGATTTACATGATATTAGCATTGTTAATCTAGGGAAATAAACTTTCTAATTTTACTAAAAGGTGTGTTTATATATGGCCACATAGGTCATGGTGTGTTAGCAAATTATTGACTCATAAATGTTCATGTCCACTTATTGAACTCATGGTCCTATTGTTAGGTTATGAGAAATATTTGTACCCATGGTGGAATCACTCTAAGCGCAGTCAAAAGGTCCATCAAACCTCTTAGGCGCCCCCTTATCAAAATACCATAGAAACCCAAATAAGGACAGACGCGCTCACACGCGTTAGTGTTCAGTGCAGGTTCAGCAACGTTTGAGGACCTTCGTACATACGACTTTTGGACTGCTCGTACTCGTAGTTCTATGGAACTTCCTAAAGCCAGCTCCTTTATCCTCAAAACTCCATCCTGTCCCATGGTCTCTTCGGGTGAACTCTTCCCCGCTCCTGTTCTCCCTTTCCTCAGAGAGAAGCCTAGGAAAATGCGTCCACTGTACATCTGTTACCTCCAATGAAGAGAGAACTTTTCTGTAAAGTGCTACTATACATCGGAGCTTTGATTGGAAAACAGAACCTAAAAACAGTAAAAGTTATTGTCCCCAATTAAGGCCCATATTTATGCTTTTTTAGCGCTGCATTTGCGTAATTTTTTTACGCAAAAGCGGCGCAAATTATCCAAATTCAATTGTATTTTGTAGGTTTGCGCCACTTTTGCGTCAAAAAATCACGCAAAAGCGGTGCTAAAAAAGTATAAATATGGGCCCAAGTTCTGTACTTGCTTCCTTTTGACAGGGTGCTGTGTCTTTTTCCTAATATGAAATCTAGATCGTCAAGCCCCCTTGTTGATTAGCCCTTGTCAGGCTTACTTACCGCTTCTCTTGGATAAAAACAAGCCCAATTTAACTTTTTTTTTATTTGATTGCTGTTTCCATTTTTTTCTGGTTTCATTTTATGTCCATATCGCAATAAAGTACTGCGTCAATCAGTCTCATATCGACAAATGTAGATTCACTTGCTGATACATTTGTTAAATACTTGTGCTCAACCAACTTATTTGTACTTATTAATGCAGTTCGATGCTCTCTCTAAATACATTCAAAGTAGAAATAGGTCAGTGCAACTGCGTCCACTGTGAGCGTATTCAGGTTTAGTTATGATATATTTTTGAACATCAGTATTTGTATTTCACTTTCAAAATGCCAGTTGTTGTGTTTGCTCATAAGTGCTCCACTCGCCCACTGGTTCCAGAATTTCTGGGGACCGCCATTTTTTATGGACATGTGCATTGGTGTTGATGAGTAGGCACTTCACACCCCAGGATCTATTTGCAGAACTTCTCAGAGTGCTGACCTCTTCCCGAGGGATATAAGAGCTAAGTAGAAGTTTACTCCTGTATCGATCACAGGCCACATGCTCTAAACAGTAAGTGTAAACATACTTCCAGCCAATAAGAAAGTAGTCCTGAGGGTGTGATGGTCTTTATCGACCCCAGCTGTGACCCCACTAGCGGGATCCCCCTTTTGTCTAGGGTGGGGAGAGGAGATGGCTCAATTCCCTCATCAGTTGCAGTGGAGAGTAGCTTCACACTTGCACTCTACTAGAAAGGCATGCCTGTACCTATAAACAGAGCTGGGTGTAGGACGGTCTAACTTCTAGTCAGATCCCAGGAAGATTTTGCATTCCAGGTAGTCAGTGCAGAACTGCAGTAAGCTTCTGCACTGGTGACATGGCATGCACCATGGCTTAAGGGAGGACTCTGCCCCATACCCCTTTCTGCTCATTGCTCGCTTTGGGACAATGGCAGTTGCATGTGGGGTAGGTAGTGACAGAGTTCAATGTGTAAACTGAACTTTAATTTAAATTCCGGGTGGCACGTGGATTGTTTGCATTCGAATGTCAGTAAAGGTCCACATGCCTAGTTGCACTCACCATAGCAAGCACTGCCAACACACTGTCTGGTAGGCCATGGGGGAAAATACATCTTCAAGGAGGCTGCTGATGGTGGTATTGCCACTGTGTTCTTTGTTTTATACTAGGCAAAGGTGGCCACCATTCTAAAGACTGCTCAAAGATGGCTTCCATTTGAAAGGCTAGTCAAAGTTGGCCACTATGCTTGAACTCTTGCAATGTTTTGCAAACTCTCAGCCATCTTAGGAGAACCCTCTACACATGCAATGCACACTCATCAATATTCTCTTGTTAATGATCGAGCTTTTACAGATGGCAACAAAGTGATTGAAACCGGAGCAAGTTTTGCTGGAGCAGAGTTGGACCTGGCCCTCTCTGCAGGGTCACCCCCAGTCTTTTTCCCTTTACCAATCCTAGTTTGCTGAATTCATTTCTGTTGGCTTTAGGACTCTGTGCAGTTTACCTCTTCTAGCCAATGCTAAAGTGCTTTCTAAATAACCCAGTGCCAAGTATAAAACTCCATTTTTATGACATATAAGTCACCCCTTTGGTAGGCACTAAACAGCCCATTGGGCAGGGTGCACTGTAATTAAAAAGTTGGACATACACTTTTAAGTCTTTTTGTCTGGTAGTGAAAAACACATAACTTTTTTTACCACTACTGTGAGGCCTCACTCTCCCATAGGCTAACATTGGCTTACATTTGATAAGTGCTAACCTTTGATTGAGAACAGGTAGGAAAGACTTGTTTGTTATTGAAAAATTATAATTTAAACCCCTCTTTAATGGTAAAATCAGATTTTAAGTCACAGATTTGAAAATGCCACTTTTAGAAAGTTAGCATTTTCATGTCCTATTTGGTGCCTCAAGTCTGTTCCTGGGTCACATAACTAGGTGTACTTTGCGGTTGTCCTTTGTGTATTACTCCAAGACAGTGTCACAAAGGAGGGTTTGGGTTTTGGCATGATGTGTCATCTCTGTCATGATAGGGGAGAGGAGATGTCACCTACCAGACTAGCACTTCAAAGGTACTAGCTCAGCTTACACACAAAAGTCATCACAATTGCATATTGTGCCATCAGCTAGACTGGGACCAGGGGAGAGAGGCAGAACATTCCAGACACCTCTGTAGGGGGAAACTCCAGAAATTTCTCCCACTTCAAAGAAGACAGCAGGTATACATACTGGGCCATCAGACCCAACTCAGATTGCTTCTGTACCTGTGGACTCTTCCAGGGACAAGGACTGCCCAGGTGTGAAGTTTGCCCTACTGCTCAAGCTCCGCTGTTCTCACTAAGGACTCTTCTGCTGCTGTGAGCTGCCCTGTGAATCCAGCTGCTCTGTAGACCCTGAACCACAGGAAATCTTCAAGGGTCAGTCAGCTGGCCCCCTGTTCAAACCACAGGGATTTAACAGGCTCCATTGATGTAGATGCAACTCAGTGCAAGTCGATACATTGTGGCGCAGCTCAACGCTGATGCCGGCCCAGTGTGGCACCTCTTGTCCCCTGCATCAATGCATTTCAAGACCTCGCAAGCACGGGTGGCTCATTTGAAGGCAACACAGCTTGACACTGACGCCGGGCAGGCATGACGCATCTCGTCCCCTGCATGACGCATCAGAGCGCATGTCTTTGCAGCCCCAGTGGCTCCCTCGAAGACGGTGCAGGACCCTGCTTCGCAAACGTCTGTCGATGGCTTATCAGCTTGACTGCTGCTCGATGCATCTCAAAGCCCGATCTCTCATCACAGTTCCTTGTTGATGACTGTTCTATGCCATTCCACACAGCTTGCCGCAAGGATTTAGCATCTTGATGCCTGGGCCACAAGGTACTCTGTCAGTGGATTGAACTCAGTCCTGTAGCCGGCCTGCACTCCACTGCAGTCTGCCTGAAGTATGACTAGTACCCGGTCTACCGTGACCTGATAGCTGTGAATGGGACTTTTTGCTTCTTAGTGCTTGATTCCTGCAAACCTTTGAAATTACATATATCTGGTTCTACTAGTTGAATTTTTGTCATCTTGGTGTCAAATAATTTATTAAAATTCAAACTCAGTTACTAAATTAGTGTGGGATTTTTCATGTATTGTATTTTCACTTTATTGATGTTTGCATGCTGCTAAATACTTAACACATTGCCTCTGAGTTCAGCCTGAATGCGTTTGTGCCAGTCTACCAGAGGGTTAAGCATGGGGTAATTTAGTGACTTTAGTGGTTTACCCTGTCTGGGAATGTGGCTGTGCTGGTGAAGGGCTCACACCCTCCTCAACCAGCTACACAATTTCTCACAAGCGGTCTCCCTTACAGTGAAGAATCGGGATGCTAATCGGCTGAGCAACCACATGCCTCTTCAGAGAGCATTCTACAGGTAGCAGCTTGTAACCTCTTTCTCTGCTGTTCGGACACTTAGGACTCCCCTTTGAGGAAGTCTATCCGGGATACTTGGTCATTTTGGAAAAAAGACTGATGTGCCCTTTAACTTATTCTCAGTGACTGTTTTAAAGGGATGAAGTAATCCTGGGAATTGAGAACTGAGAGGCCATTAATACCTTGAGATTTTTGCTTGATTTTGAGAAACTTGTAGAACTTTATCACCCAGGTATGGAAAATCTTGTCTGATGTAATACAAGTAGTGTGTTTCGATTTCAAAACTGTATCTTGTTTGATATTTCTTGGCATTTGTTAATTAAATCAAAAGTCTTGTAGGGTGATGAGAGTGGAACATAGATTTGCTGACAGTGTTTCAGAAAGAGTCCAGTTAATGTGGTGTTGAAGACTTTTGTGCAACTATTTTTGTGGAGGTCTCCTTCCCAGCAGTACCTTTCCTAATTTCCCTTCCCCTCGTCTAGCCCCTCTGAAACTCTGTGGAAATTCAAACCAGAGTCAGAGCTGCAAGAAGGCGGGCTTTGGAAGGTACTGTTTCTGAGGAACTCTTGACCTGACATCCAGAGTGGGAATTCTGCTTTATATCCTGGGGCAAGGCAATGAGGGTGACTGGTATGGCAATGGTGCAGCTCTGACCAATTTGGGTATCAATGGTCACCTTGGCGTGCTAGCACATTGGCCTGAGTTTTTGTATCTTTTTGCAACATCTCTGATTGCTATTACTTTGAGTCTCATATTGCTAGCACCAACGTGGAATAGTGGATCAACATACTGCTGAACTGGCCACACCCAGGAACGTTTGTTCACCACTCAGAGATATGTCTTAGCAGATGTATCTACATCTGTATATCTGGGCCCTTGTTACACACAGGGTGCACTACCTTTTTTGCCCGACAGCTCTCTTTTAAGCAGGGCAAACAGGGACAGTGTGTCCTGTTGTGCTTACCAAACTTGCACTGCTCTGGAGCAGCACTTTCAGTGAACTACAGCGCAGCTGCTTCAAAGTCACTCTGTGCAGGCGGCAACCTGAAGGCTCCCTGGGACCCAGTTTCACCCTTCGAAAGGGCTTCCCCGAGGAGGAGAACTAACAGTGCAACACCTTTTTGTGGCACGCTTCCAGTGTGTCTTCCAAGGACATGTTTGCCTTTGTGCCCTCCTTGGTAGTACAGTGTGAGCGCAGAGGCAAAGTGATGCCCTCATTTGCATGGGGACATAATCCCATGCAAATGAGGGAAGGCCTTTCAGGATACATTGGTGCTACATGTGCTCCAGAGCTATCAGTATTTCAGAAAGGACTGCACAAGCGTGTGCGATACCCTCTGTAATACAGAAGTGCCCAAGGGGAACAAAAGGTGGGCACCCCTGGTTCTGGTGGTTCTGTGGAATGATGCATCTACCCCAGGATCCTCATTTTGACCTCATGGCCACAGGTTCAAATTCCAGCAGGCCCTCAGCATTTCATTCTTCAGAAGTCGACAAAATGAGCACCATAGGACTGGCTAAAAATAAGCATCTATTTTTCATTTCCCAAGATATAAGCAAATGCTTTACAAAAACATGTTATGTTATTGGCATTATAATGTCATGACATTGAACTACACTTTATATGATAGCATCACTTTTATTTTCTGGCACTTATGTTTTCCAAGGTAATTAACTGGCACACAAAGAGTGATGGGTATAATGCCCTAGTAAACTATTTAAACCTAATGTTATGTGCCTTGAAATGGGACTTTTGAGAGCTATGTTTTGCAACGTGGCACAATGTATCGGACACATACTTCTTCACCTGTGACTTAAATATTGGTCTGATGGGAATTCAGTGTTTTATATAGGGTACGGACATTTTTTTAAGCAGCATACATGATTTAATAAATACTAACTCTTTCTTAACAGTTTTTTTTTTTCTTTTTTTGTAATCAAATTTTAATGCATATATTATCTACTGTATTTTCTTGTAATGGTTTTAATTAACTGAACAATAAATGACATGATTTAATTCAATGGATTAATACTGTCCACGGGTGCTGTGGCAGATCCAGGACCTTTTAACTGTTTTATTAATTCTCCTTCAGAACTGCATACCTAGGCTTTTTTGCAAAAATGTCTATAATGTATGCTGCAAATGCACAGTTTGACCATTTTTTCAAGGATTTACTGCTGGGGAGAATCAGAGGGAGGATTGGTTGAGGAGTCACATCTCTCCTAGGCTCCCCTAGAGAAAGTCCTATCCATTGATTGGTCTGATGTGGGCCTTGTCTTGGAACATTTTCCCAGGCTGCACTGGTTCCAAACTGAGCTCCCCGGACGCCACGAAAAATAGAGAACTGATTCAATAACAAAACAAGGCACCATGATCAAGCTGTGGTCACCATTGATGCAGCCACTTAACAACATCCTGTCACCCTCATTGAAGCCATGGAGCATTTTGCTATCCATAATATAAGCTTGGTATCCAGTCCAGATATTGATTATGTAGAAGATGCACATTAATGACCTACTGACATTTCAAGTCTCAGAAGTTGACAGATTATAGATGACTGTAGTCTCAATCACCATCCACTCCCTTTAATGCTCAATCAGGCACCCACTGCTAGTTCTCTTTTACGAATCAATATTAATGTCAGGTACAAAGCTTTTATCATTAATAATTTGTTATGCTAACATCCCAGAACCTTTAATTAGTGCATTATGCACATGAGAGCTGGGGTCTAGACACTTATACATTAGCTCCCAGTGGTTCGATTTCATTTATTTGTGATTCTATCCTCTGTCTCATGAGTATGACCACAAATATAAGTTTAGAATCCACTGGAATGATGCCCTCTGTGTACATCCTACATGTGTACCTAATTTACAACTTGTTTCACTATACCTTCCGATCCCCACACACAAAAGGGGAGCATTGGCTGTTGCCTGTCTAGCTGCATGATGCAACAGGGCACAAATCAGGCAAACCTTTCACGTAAAGGTCTTAATTAGTAGTTGGGCGGAAAGCATGTTAAATACCATTATGCCATTTGTGGTAAACACCTCTTCTCCATCGTTATCACCATGAAAATGAGACATGACTTACAGAATTAGTTTTTCACACACTTAGGGTCTCATTATGAGACTGGCTGTTTTCAGAACGCCAGCCTCGCCGTGGCCGTCTGGACCGCCGCTGCTGTGGTGGTCCGACTGCCACATAAAGTCCCTGGCGACCTGACCACCAGTGTTCTGCCAGCACCTCCAGGATCCATGATCCCGAAGGCCTGGGAATGGCGGCAGCACTGCATGCTGCGCTGCCCAGTGGATTACGATACCTTGTTCTCCGCCAGCCTTTTTATGGTGGTTTCACCACCATGAAAAGGCTGGTGCAGAACAGGTGCAGGGGGCCACAGATGGGGTCTCCCTGCCCAGCACCGTTGCAATGTTCACTGTCTGCTTTCCAGACAGTGAACATTGTGAGGGTGCTGGTGCACCCTGCGGGCTACAGCATTGCCATGGGCTCGATTACGAGCCGGAGACAATGCTGTAGCCTGTTTCCTGCTAGACTTGCAGGTGGAAACCAAGGTTTCTGCTCGCCAGCCTAGCGGGAAACTTCTAATTGTTCTGGCGGGGCGGTCACCACAAAGGCAGCAGCCACCCTGTTGGGAGTTTGGTGGAAAGGCTTTCCCATCCACCAAACTCAAAATGAGGCCCTAAATCCTGCATGCTTCTGTTTTTCTTTACCCTTTTCCTCAGAAAAATGTGGGTAGGTTTGACCTGCCAGCATCTGAGAAATGTGTGAGGGAGGGATAATTATCATGCAAGTCATAATTCTTCTACGTGCGCAAACTCTTTTTTGCACAGGGATCAGTATTTAGCCCATAACCTGTAATGAGCGCCCATATTAATGTGGCAGGACATTAGTGCTCTGAAGGGTAAGGAATCACCACTATGCAAGTTAGGAGTTAAAACAAACTCTACTATAGAAGTTAGGGACTTATTTAGAGTTTGGTCGTCAGGGCTGTCCATCACAAACATGGAGGATGTACTGTTTGACTTATTACAAATGCCACTGACAGGTTGCATAGACTCTGTCCTCCAAACTTCAAATGTGGATCTTCCACTAAGTACTACCTAAATGCCATTGCACACAGCTGACTGGGTTTAAGAATCTGTGGCTAGTCTCAGAAACCGTAAACATCGACTCGGACCAGATTGACATCCCCAGATGATATAAGGGAGGCCTTTCTAAAGTTTTTCGCATCTCTATACAAGGAGGATGGCGAAGTAGAGGACAAGGCAGCTGAGGATTGGTTGGATATGGATGTTCTCCCTCGTCTTACGCAGGATAAACAGGTATATTTAAACAGACCTATTACTGAAGGGGAAATTAGGACAATTCTTAAAAAGAGTAGTAAGGGGAAGGCGGCTGGCCTGGTCTGTATCCCGGTGTAAATTCATCAGATTTTAGGAGATTCTATAATCCCTCCAATGGTTCAATTGTTCTCAGAGATTTTTGAGGAGGGTATCTCCCCACCAGTTTTGTGGCGTGAAGCTACTATTTCTCTTATTTTGAAACCAGAAAAATCTCCAGTGAAGTGCAAATCATATAGACCAATATATTTGCTGAAAACTGACTACAACATTTACACTAAGGTTTTAGCAAATAGGTTGAGTGGGGTAATTAGCAAATTAATCCATCCGGATCAGAAAGGTTTGATTCGGAAAAGGTTCATGTATGAGCAGACATTTAGGGGGTCATTTTGACCTCAGCAGTCTTTTTCCAAGACCGCCGAGGGACCGCCATGCGGAAGACCGCCAGTGGTGGCGGTTTGCCGCTCGGCCTATTATGACCGAAGGAAGGAATTCCCTGGCACTGATAGTGCTCACCGCCATGGATTTCATGGCGGTTTCAAACCGCATGAAATCCATGCCGGTCAGCTGGGTCCAAATACCGCCGGCGGTATAGTGATGGCCGCCGGGCTGGAGACCAAGGTCTCCAGCCCAGCGGTCGTCTCCGCTCTGGCGGGCGGAACGGAGAAGCGGCGAATGACCATGGCGGTAACTGCCATGGTCATAATACAAAAAAAAAGACCGCCAGCCTTCCGCCAGGGTCATAATGACCCCCTTAATCTAATTGGTGCAATTGATTTAGCTACGACATTTCAAGAACCACTGGAAGTTATAGCATTGGATGCTATGAAAGCGTTTGATAGGGTTGCTTGGAATTATTTAAACTTAGTTCTGGAACTGAATAATTTGGGTAGTAAATTTTGTCGAGCAATTCGCTTGATTTATCAGGCACCAGAGGCCAGGGTTTTGGTGAACGGGGTGCTTACTGATTTTAGTGAGATTACTAGAGGCACTAGACAGGGGTGTCCTCTTTCCCCCTTATTGTTTGATTTGTACATTGAGCCCTTTGCAAGGAGGATTAGGCAAGATCTGAGAATCTCCCCTTTTAATAGAAAAGGGTGGGTGAAGAAGGCGGCCTTTTTTGCTGATGACCTTTTAGTCTATACTTCAAATCCGTCTGTCTCTTTTCCGGTATAAGTGAGTTTGGCGGAAGGTTTTGGGAGGGTTTCAGGTTACCATAATAATCCAGATAAAACAGAAATAATGTAATGGAACTTACAGGTAGGTGATTGCCATACGACAAAATCTATGAAGTATTTAGGTCTCCTAATAGACCAGGAGGTGGATCGAATTGCAGATGTGAATGTGAGGTCTGTAGTAACAGAATGTAGTAAGTTAATGCTAAGATGGGCACACCTACCTTTAACGCTGAATGGGAGGGTACATTTGGTTAACATGATGATCCTGCCTAAGTTGAATTTCCTTTTTAATTCCATTCCATTATTAGTGGATAGTAAGCTCTTGAGTAGGTTTCAACAAAAGGTCAATTCATTTGTTTGGGCACAGAAAGGCTCTAGGATAGCATGGAAGAAACTGTGCAGAAGGAAGGAGAAAGGAGGACTTCCTGATTTACAATATTACGCTTGGGCATTCCATCTTAGGAGTGTTAGAATGTTATTCTCTAAGCCAGATCGCTCAGCGGTTGGAGGAATGCTTAACTGTATGGTAGCAACAGTGAATGGTGCAGCTTCACATTTTTTGTATAAATTTGGAGATCCCAAGTTAAAAAAAAGTAAGATTGAAGCTGCTGCAAGATGTAGCCATAGTATGGTACAGGGTATGGCCGGTGGCAAAAATCGAGTACAATTATTTTTGGGCACCGGTCTGGGAGTCCCCGGGGACACCTGAATGTCTTACGGACGTATTAGCTTTGCCTCTCAAGAGAGCAGGGATATAATACTGGGGGGATCTGGTTGATAATGGCTCACTACTTTCTTGGGATGACCTTATAGAACGAACTGGTGGGAATTGAATTTGTCTAGGATGAAGTATTTACAACTGAGGAGTTGGTCCCAGAAGGTTACAGTTAGGTTGGGGACTGAAAACCAGTTTATAGATAATACAATAAACAACCAGGCGAGTGTAGGGAGGGTCTCTAGTTGGTATTGGGCCTTGGTAAAGGTGCAGGATGGAGATTTTAATTTGCCATTCTCACCTTTGTGGGGAAGTTATGTCTGCAGCTCAAATACAAAGTTGTTGGGAAAATTCGATGCACATTGTATATAAGGAAGTTAAATTGGCATCTCTATTGAGGAACTATCATTTTACTTTGCATAGGGCCTTCATTAACCCAGCGAAGCTCTCGAAGATGAGAGGAGGGGACTCAGTTAAATGTGCAAAATGTGGACTATTGGAAGCTTCAGACATTCACATGTTTTGGGACTGTCCATTTGTACAAAGATTTTAGGTTAAAGTCTGTAAGGTTATCACGAAGGTCGTGGAGCAACAGATTTTGCGAGTCTCCCATTGGTAATTTTTAGTGTTAAAAAAAAAGGTGAAATAAAGGGGAGGGTGAAGAAGAGATTAATCTTTTATGCGATAAATTTGGCTAGGAGGGAAATATGTTGTAAATGGATATCTTCTCCCCCCCCTTCATATATGGATTGGTTCGGTGCACTCAATGGGATCTCTGGGCGGGAGGTAACATCTAATAGTGTAGGGAAAGGGGAGGTTTGGTCACGATTATGGGTTAATGGTTCACGAGACAACACTGTTTGATGGAGTAGTATCATTATGAATCTAAGGTTGCCCGATGATTAAAGGCTAGACCAATTCAACTCTCAACTGAGACTAAGTGAGAGAGACCCCGGCCTACCCCCTGGCATAACGCATCTCTGTATGTGAGTGTGACCAACAGCTCATTTGAACAATATAGAGTTGACTCAATTAGGGGTGTATGAGGACAAAACAAAAAAAAAATAGCAGGGAGACAGAAACAGTAAACATCAATTGCTTTGCTTGAGGCAGTGAAAAATTTGTAAAATAATAAGCTCTAGGGGGCAATGTTTGTCTCAAAAGCCCACCTCAGCACTTTGGAATGTTGGGGTGGCGAATACAAAGCCTTTGTAGTCTTGATTCCAGCTAATGCCTTTTTCATCCACCACCAGACACTCCCTGTTCCTTTATCACACTCTTGTGGGCTCTTTGTTCACCCCGGCTTTCTTTATCTATGTTTTACATCTTTCTCTCCCTACCTCTTTCCATTTTGTGTTTTTTTAGGTCGAGCCTAGACAGCGCGCATGCACTGTCTGGAAGACCTGTTGTTATAGGTATAGGCATTTGGTCCCGCATGCCGCTGCCTGCCACTTCCAATAGGTTGAAGGCTGTGTCACTGTTGTAATGCTGCCTCCTAAGTGGTTTGGCAGCTGATACGTTACTTGCTGTACAGTTTACTTACGCCTCAAATGTTTTTCTGTTGTTTGGATGGACTTTTTTTCTTTGTTTACTGTCTCTTGTGTTTGTCAATAAGCACTCGTGTTCACGCACGCGGTTTGTTTTCCACATTTGCTTATCACTTGGTCCTTAGCTTACATAATCAGTAATTACAATTAGTTGTTGTGGACCTGGGTTTTGTTGCTTTATATCGCATGAAATCGACCTAGGAATGAATCCTCAACAGCGGCTGTCCCTGCTGGAGAGCCGATACTACAATATTCACTGCACTTGGGGAAACTATGCTTTGCAGGCATTTGTTTTACAACACACTTTTTCCCATACCTCAGCCTGTGGTGGTCCTAGGGCAATGGGACCACCCCAAAACATTCAGAATGATGTGCTCTTTCTGTTTAGGCCATCTTGTGGGTCGCACTAGGTGAGGGGGGCCCAAAATTCATAACCTCTTGTCAACACCAGGACAGTGCACGCTCTACGGGCATCTAGAATGCAAAAACCCAACACTTGCAAGATAAAGTAATTTATGCATTGTGATGATATGTTATTGTTTAACCTTTTGCATTGCAGAATTCCATCCAAAAGATTCATTTTTAAGGTGCTTATAAATACTGTACATTTACAATGTATTGCTGCAGACATTCAGAGTATGTTAGGGTGTGGTCCATCAAATCAAATCATTCACATTTATAAAGCGCGCTACTCACCCGTGCGGGTATCAAGGCGCTAGGGGAAAGGGGGGGGGTTACTGCTACTCGAAAAGCCAGGTTTTTAGGAGTCTCCGGAATGCGGAGTGGTCCTGGGTGGTCCTGAGGCTGGTGGGGAGGGAGTTCCAGGTCTTGGCTGCCAGGAAGGAGAAGGACCTCCCACCCGCCGTGGATCGGCGGATGCGAGGGACGGCAGCGAGCGCGAGGCCAGAGGAACGGAGGAGTCGGGTGGGGGCGTAGAAGCTGAGGCGACGGTTGAGGTATTCCGGTCCCTTGTTATGGAGGGCTTTGTGTGCGTGGGTGAGAAGTCAGAAGGTGATCCTTTTGCTGACTGGGAGCCAATGCAGGTGTCTCAGGTGTGCGGAGATGTGGCTGTTGCGGGGTACGTCGAGGATGAGGCGGGCCGAGGCGTTTTGAATACGTTGCAGGCGTTTTTGGAGTTTGTCGGTGGTCCCAGCGTAGAGGGTGTTGCCGTAGTCCAGGCGGCTCGTGACGAGGGCGTGGGTCACGGTTTTTCTAGTGTCGGCGGGGATCCAGCGGAAGATCTTGCAGAGCATGAGGAGGGTGAGAAAGCAGACGGAGGACACGGCGTTGACTTGCTTGGTCATGGTGAGAAGAGGGTCCAAGATGAAGCCGAGGTTGCGGGCGTGGGCTGCGGGGGTTGGTGCGGTGCCGAGGGCCGTGGGCCACCAGGAGTCGTCCCAAGCGGATGGGGTGTTGCCGAGGATGAGGACTTCCGTTTTGTCAGAGTTCAGCTTTAGGTGGCTGAGCCTCATCCAATCTGCGACGTCCTTCATGCCCTCTTGTAGGTTGGTCTTGGCGCTGGCGGGGTCCTTGGTGAGGGAGAGTATAAGTTGGGTGGCGTCGGCGTAGGAGGTGATGATGATGTTGTGCTTGCGTACGATGTCGGCGAGGGGGCTCATGTAGACATTGAAGAGTGTCGGGCTGAGCGATGAGCCTTGAGGTACGCCGCAGATGATCTCAGTGGGGTCTGAGCTAAACGGTGGGAGGTAAACTCTTTGGGAACGGTTTGAGAGGAAGGAGGCGATCCAGTCCAGGGCCTGGCCTTGGATCCCGGTGGAGCGGAGGCGGGTGATTAGGGTGCGGTGACAGACGGTGTCGAAGGCAGCCGAGAGGCCGAGGAGGATGAGGGCGACTGTTTCACCATTGTCCATCAGGGTTCTGATGTCGTCTGTGACTGAGATGAGGGCGGTTTCAGTGCTGTGGTTGGTTCGGAATCCGGTTTGTGAAGGGTCAAGCAGGTTGTTGTTTTCCAGGAAGGTGGTCAGCTGTTTGTTGACGGTCTTCTCTATTACCTTGGCGGGGTAGGGCAGGAGTGATATGGGGCGGAAGTTTTTCAGGTCGCTCAGGTCAGCCGTAGGTTTCTTTTGTAGGGCGTTGACTTCGGCGTGTTTCCAGCATTCGGGGAAGGTAGCAGAAGAAAATGAAGAGTTGATGACGGCTTGGAGGTGCGGGGCGATGATGGCGTCGGCTTTATTGAAGATGAAGTGAGGGCAGGGGTCCGATGGGGCGCCGGAGTGGATACAGTTCATGATGGTTTTGGTTTCTTCAGTGTTGATGTGGGTCCAGTCGTTGAGGGTGATGGCCGGGGGTGCGGGTTCGGTGATGCTTGGTTGGGTCTGGTGTCCGAAGCTGTTGTGGAGGTCGCTGATCTTGCGATGGAAGAAGGTGGCGAGGGAGTTGCACAAATCTTGTGAGGGCTTGACGGCATTGGCGTTGGGGTTGGAGAACTCCTTGACGATGCTAAAAAGTTCTCTGCTGTTGTGGCTGTTTTTGTCCAGTCTGTTGGTGAAAAAGTTCCTTTTGGCAGCGCGGATCAGGTGGTGGTGTTCGCGGGTAGCGTTCTTGAGGGCGGTCATGTTGTCAGCGGTGTGGTCCTTGCGCCAGGCCTTCTCGAGGGTGCAACAAGTTTTCTTCGATTCTTTGAGGGTGTCAGAGAACCAGAGAGGTTTTTTGGTGTTGGCCTGTCGATGCGTGCGTTTGAGGGGAGCAAGGTTGTCTGCGCAGTTGGAGATCCAGTTCGTGAGGCTGAGGGCTGCGTCGTTGGGGTCGGTGGTGAGGGTGGGTTGGTTGGTGGCGAGTGCGGAGAAGAGTTGCTCTTCTGGGATTTTGTTCCACTGTCGACGAGGGATGGGTTGAGTGCGGAGGTGGCGGGTCTCGCGTCGGAATGTGAAGTGGACACAGCTGTGGTTGGTCCAGTGTAGAGCGGAGGTGTGGCTGAAGAAGATGTGTTTGCTGGCGGAGAAGATAGGGTCAAGCGTGTGTCCGGCGATGTGGGTGGCGGTGTTTACTAGTTGCTTGAGGCCGAGGTTGGCGAGGTTGTCGAGCAGGTTGGTGGTGTTAGGGTCGTTGTTTTGTTCCAGATGGTATTCAGTCATCTAAAGCCTAGTCAGTTTTAGGATTATTCCAGGGTTGTTCATGTTTTTTCGGAAAAGACGAAGCTTAGAGTTGTAGCCTGGTACTGATTTCATGAGATGTAATTTTGATGTTGTGTTTTAACCTTTTGCTTCCTACAGGTCTCCTTCCCAGCTGTTCCTGTCCTAATCCCCTTTTCCCCACTTGGACTCTCTTAGACTCTGTAATAAATCTAATCAGAGTATTGGAGCTGTGTTGTGGTGGAAGTGTTGGGAACGTGCACGGACCCCGAGGATCTGGTGACTCTGACAGAATAGTGAGCCCACAAATTATTATCCTCCTGGTTTGTGTATGTTCTCAGCATGGCCACACTGGACGAGCTAGTCAAGGCTATCACCCAGCTCCAGTCAGAAGTGGTATCATCAAAGGATTTGACAAATAGTCTAGCTGAGAGGGTGAGTCAGTTACAGAATAAGGTTGAGAAGAAAGAACAAAGTCCCACAGGTGTGTCTTGACCAGGTACTTCTTCTCAGACTTCTGGAGGTAGTCCGACTAACATTTCCCTCAATGTTCCTTCAGCCATTCCTTTAGCTCCCCCAGAACGCTTCTCAGGTGATCCCTTGAAAGCGCAATCGTTTCTGGTTCAAGTGGAACTTCACTTCACCTGCAGACCACATACTTTCCCCGATGCCCAATCTAAAGTAGCTTTCTTGTTGTCATATCTGTCTGGAGATGCAGCTTCCTGGGCTATTCCTATTGTGCGTAAAAATAGTCCCCTGTTGTACAACTGGAAAAATTTTGTTCGTGAATTTGAGAGAGTTTTCGATCGTAGAACTGTAACACAGTCAGCACTTGGTGAATTATTAGACTTACGCCAAGGGAATCAGGACTTAGTGTCATATTTAGCCAACTTTAATCGGCTGGTCGCTGAGACATCCTGGCCTGAAGAAAAACAAGCGGTCTTGTTTTACAGGGGACTCAAACAGGAGCTAAAAGACATCTTAGCGCAAATCGACCCACAACCTGCAAACTGTCAAGATTTAATAAACCTTGTCTTGAGGCTTGATCATCGTTTAAATGAACGAAAAGGAACGCGTAATAAGACTGAAAAACATTCTTGGCATGCTCATGATAACAAAGACCCAAGAACTCCGAGAGAAAGAATGCCGGAACCGATGGAAATTGGAACCATATGGAGACCTTTGACCAAAGACGAAAAGGACCTACGCAGAAAAAATGGGCAATGTCTCTATTGTGGGCGGAAAGGTCATTTCGCCAAAGACTGTCCAATCAAAACAAAGAGCAAGCGAGGCCCAGTTCAGAAAGTTGCAACCAATGCATCAGTCGAGTTGGAAAATCTAAAGCACCCAAGTTGCAGAGAAGGGTTGCTCTTGGGTGTCACTGTGGATCCTTCACAATCCAAACATCTGAAATTGTGAATAAGAGTTCAGGTCAAGAAAAAGATCTATTTCAAGAAGGCTCTAGTCGACTCTGGGGCTACCGGAAACTTTGTTGACGCCCAATTGGTTCGTGCATGGGGGATCTCATGTATTGAAAAGAAGACTCCAGAAACCATCCAGGCAGTTGATGGAAAACTCTTGACTGGAGGTCCGATAACTCTTCAGACTGTCCCCTTGACAATAATTTGTGAAGGTAAAAATCAAAGAAAGAAACATAAAGAGGAACTCATCCTTGACGTGATCCATGCTCCCCAGCATGGGATCATCCTTGGCTTGCCATGGTTAACTCATCACAATCCAGAGATTAATTAGGCTGAACGAAAGATCATGTTCTCATCAGTGCTATGTAAAGAACATTGTCTCCAAAGGACTCAAGAATCGGAAGTTCGCCATTCTTACATAGCTACCGCCGCAGAGAAAGAAGTTCAGTTGCCCAAACAGTATTCGTCTTATGAAGATGTATTTGATGAGAAGGAAGCAGAGAACTTACCTCCTCATAGATCTTATGACTGTCAAATTGATCTAGTCCCAGGGGGGATACTTCCCAATTGTCGTGTGTATGCCCTGTCAGAATTTGAAAATCAACATTTACGAAAATACTTGGATAAATTCTTAGAGAATGGTTTCATCCGCCCCTCTAAGTCTCCCACAGCTTCTCCTTTGTTTTTTGTTTCGAAAGCGAACGGAAAGCTTCAAACTTGTATCGACTATAGGGGCTTGAATAAAATCACCATCAAGAACAAATATCCTTTGCCTCTAATTCCGGTCTTACTGGAACAAGTAAAGAAAGCAAAAATCTACACGAAGCTTGATCTTCGAGATGCTTACCATTTGGTCATAATGAGAGAGGGTGACAAATGGAAAACAGCATTCAAAACAAGATATGGCCTTTTTGAATACACCGTCATGCCTTTTGGTCTGTGCAATGCTCCAGCAGCATTTCCATTTTTCTTAAATGACGTTCTTAGAGAGTACCTCGATATCTTTGCCATAGTTTACATTGATGACATTTTGATCTACTCAGACAATGAGAATGAACATGTTCAACATGTCAAGAAAATTTTGACAGACATCGTAAACACCATTTATATTGCAAGCTAACCAAGTGTGAGTTTCATGTTACCACAGTTGAGTTTTTAGGGGTTATCCTTACCCCTCAAGGTATGGTGATGGCAGAAAGGAAAGTAAAAGCTGTATCTGAATGGCCCATCCCAAAGACTGTTCGTGATGTACAATGTTTCCTGGGCTTTGCACATTTTTACTGGAGGTTCATCAATCATTTCTCCCAGACAGTAACTCCAATTACTAAGTTATTAAGAAAGAAAGAAAAATTTGTATGGTCCCCAGAAGCAGATCAAGCCTTTTCAACTTTGAAAGAAGCTTTATCCACTGCCCCAGTCTTGACTCATCCAGATGCGGATCGACCTTTCATAGTGGAAGCTGATGCTTCAGATGTGGCTATAGGAGCAGTCTTGTCACAACGAAACAAAGACACTGGTCAGCTTCATCCTGTAGCTTACATGTCTCGGAAGTTGAACGAAGCCGAACAGAACTATGTCATCGCTGAAAAAGAGCTTCTGGCGATTCGTGACGCCTTTAAAGAATGGAGACATCATTTGTTGGGAGCTAAATATACTGTCACAGTATATACTGATCATCGCAATCTTCAATTCATGAGTTCTGCCAGACTTTTGCCTCCTCGGCAATTACGCTGGATGCTGTTTTTTGCCGAGTTTGATTTTGTGGTAACCTTCCGGCCTGGTAAAGATAATCGCCAAGCTGACGCCTTGTCCCGCCAAGAGTCTACCACATTGCCTGCAGTTCAAACCTCCAGAGCTATCATTGCTCCTGACAAGGTCCTATGTATCATAAAAACAGAAGATTTCTTTGAAGACATCCGCAATTCCTTCACTGTTGAAAAATGGCAGGCGTGGGCCCAAGCAGATTCGAAAAGATCAATCAAGCAAGGATTACCCTTTTACGATGTTCGTTTGATCATGCCCACTACCAAACTTCGCAAGATAGTGTTTCATTGGTTGCATGTTATACCTACAGCAGGTCACCCTGGTACTCTTAAAACTCTTGAATTAATCCAACGCTATTTTTGGTGGCCTACCTTAACAAAGGATGTAAAAACAATGGTAAACAACTGCGAAGTCTGTGCTCGCACTAAAACAAGTCATTCAAAACCGAAAGGGTTGTTACACCCACTCCCAACCCCAAGTCGTCCGTGGGAACACATCTCTTTAGACTTTATTACAGGTCTGCCAGTGGTTCAACAGCATTCAGTAATTCTGGTAGTAGTAGATAGTCTAACGAAATATGGACATTTCATTGCCTGTAAGAAATTACCCACCTCTAGTGAACTGGCAACTATCTTACTGAATAGAGTGGTTCGTTATCATGGACTGCCAAAAGTGATCCTCTCCGATCGGGGATCGCAATTTGCCTCCAACTTCTGGAAGACATGGTGTAAAACACTCCAAGTGACATCTACCCTATCTACTAGCCACCATCCTCAAACAGATGGTCCAACGGAGAGACTAAATCAGACTTTAAAGCAATACCTAAGTGCTTACGCTGAAAAAGCACTTAATTCATGTACATCAATGCTCTGGTTAGCTGAGTTAGCCTACAACAACTCCTTCCACACTTCTACTGGCGTTACACCCTTCTTTGGTTTGTTTGGCTATCATCCTGACACCTTGCCCATCACAATTCCTCAAGAAAGCTCTCTCACTCCAGCTGTGTCAGAAATCATTCAACATTTGCATCAAACTCAGAAATCGATTCAACAACATTTAGAAAAAGCCAAACAAAAATACAAAAAGCATTATGACAAGAAACATTGTGAGGGCCCGCAGTATCAACCTGGTGACAAAGTGTGGCTTTCCACAAAACATATAGACTTCAAGACGAAGCACATGTTCAACCCCAAATTTATAGGTCCTTACACTGTTCTTCAGCAAATCAATCCTGTGACCTATAAGCTACAATTGCCAAAATCATTACGGATTCATCCAGTGTTCCATACTTCCCTCTTAAAAAAGGCAGTCCAAAAGGTCCGCCCTCATCCAGCTCCTGTTCTAGTACAGGGGGAAGAAGAATATGAAGTCAAGAAAGTGTTGGACTCTAAACTGAGAGAGCGTAACCTATGGTACTTAATCTCATGGAAAGGTTATGGCCCTGAAAGTAATTCATGGGTTTCCGCATCTGATGTTTCTGCTCCAGTACTTGTGAGGCGTTTTCATCGTCTCAATCCAGATAAACCAGGCCCTAGAGCGCGCCTGGGAGAGGGGAGTACTGTCAACACCAGGACAGTGCACGCTCTACGGGCATCTAGAATGCAAAAACCCAACACTTGCAAGATAAAGTAATTTATGCATTGTGATGATATGTTATTGTTTAACCTTTTGCATTGCAGAATTCCATCCAAAAGATTCATTTTTAAGGTGCTTATAAATACTGTACATTTACAATGTATTGCTGCAGACATTCAGAGTGTGTTAGGGTGTGGTCCCTTTCCAGGGCCTTCTGGAGACTTTCCCTGCAACATGCCTGGGCGTGGTTCTAGGCTGGGCCAAGACTCTATAAAAGAGAGTCAGCCCAACTTCCAGTGCTCACTATTCAGAGGTCCCGGTGCAGAGCAGCAGCTTCTTCCTGAGCTCCTGTCCCGGCGGCCTATTTGGATTTTCCAGTCTTCTGCACTCATCTCTCATTGGTGATCACTGTTTCCAGGCAGTAAGACGGTGTTTGGACATTTCCCAACACCGTAATTGAGAATCTTCATATTCTTGCTTTCAATTCTTAAATGAATAACAGATTACTTGTGCGCTGCCATTTTTTGACATTTGTATAGTGGTTTGCAAATAGGGAGGACGCGCAATTTATTCCATAAAGATTTGACTTCGTTATTACATTATTGTTCATTGCGCGCTGATATTTCTTGACATTTACATGATGTTTTACGAGTTGGCAAGACGTGCAACTCGTTTCATGAGCATTTAACTTTGTTGTTCATTGCGCACTATCTTTTCTTGACATTTACATGGTGGCATTCGAATCGGCGAAACGCGCGATTCACTTCTCGTGTGTAATTCATGCTGTTCATTGTGCGCTATCATTTTCTGGCATTTACATGGTGGCATTCGAATCGGCAACACGTGCGATTCTTTCCTTGAGTGTTTTTTCATGTTGTTCATTGTGTGCTACTATTTCTTGGCATTTGTATGGTGGCATTTGAATCGACAAGACGCGCAATTCTTTCCCTGAGTGCTTTTCATGTTGTTCATTGTGTGCTGCTATTTCTTGGCATTTGTATGGTGGCATTTGAATCGGCAAGACGCGCAATTCTTTCCTCGTGTATAAATAATGTAAGTTACTGTGCGCTACCATTCTAAGACATTTTATTGGTAGCATTTCAAGTTGACACGTCGCGTGATTTATTCCTTGAATCTACGTTGTGTGATTTCATGGTGCACAAACCTTTATGGTGTTTAATACTCATATAAAAATCTGCAATGTGCGCAATTTACTTCCAAATGTTTTTTCTGAGATGAACACAACAATACCAGAATTTTAGATGTAATGCTGTGTGTTCCTGATGTATTCATAAAAGGAGATTCATATGGTTGTTTAGAAATTGCTCAGAGTGTTTCCTGATTCTCATGCTAAAGAAAGTACTTGAATCTGAAAGTCCTATTTAAGTTTTCCTGTTTCCTCCTCAGGTATTCGGTCATCTAAAGCCTAGTCAGTTTTAGGATTATTCCAGGGTTGTTCATGTTTTTTCGGAAAAGACGAAGCTTAGAGTTGTAGCATGGTACTGATTTCATGAGATGTAATTTTGATGTTGTGTTTTAACCTTTTGCTTCCTACAGGTCTCCTTCCCAGCTGTTCCCGTCCTAATCCCCTTTTCCCCACTTGGACTCTCTTAGACTCTGTGATAAATCTAATCAGAGTATTGGAGCTGTCGTGTGGTGGAAGTGTTGGGAACGTGCACGGACCCCGAGGATCTGGTGACTCTGACACCTCTTCCACCATTTAATGTGTATTTAAATTCTCTCTGAGTTACAACTTTTGTTTTTACACCTGAGAGGAGTTTGTGTTATAAGGGTCTTGTTTTGTAAGAATGTTCTGATAGCCCTGCCTGCTTTGCAAATGTGTAATGTACTACGTGCTCCCGAAAAGATATTTGCTCCAAGACAGTACTGATTTATTTGGTTCCATAGGGACATCTTGCCACCAACAGTGTTACTGCACCTGGTGCAAATGAATGAACACTTTCTGATAAAATGTTTAATGTATTCACGGAAGCTCAGCCCATAATTCTTTGCAAGCATTTGTTTTACAACACATTTGTGCCCTGCAGTGGTCCTGGGCAATGAGACTACTTCCAAAAAAATCAGAAGGATGTGCTCTTTCTGTTTACGCTATCCTGTGGGTCCCTTTTGGTGAGCAAGGACCCTAATATCATAACCTCCTCCACCATTCAATGCACATTTAAGTTTTCTCATAGTTAAAACATTTGTGTTTGCAGCTGAGGGGAGTTTGTGTGTAAGAGTCTTGTTAGTAATAGCATAATAATAGTCTTGCTTGGCCTGTGCTTTGCTCTGTCTGGGCTGAAGAAGGATTATTGTTCCAAGACACTTCTAATTCAATGAGCTTGACCGGGACATCTAGTCACTGGCAGTAGTACTGCACCTTCTGGTGTTGACTCTACAGGGACATCTAGCAATAACAACCATCTGTTTGTTGACTGCAGGGACATCTAGCCACGACCAGTGGTATTGTACCATCTGCTATTGATCAGCAGCACCGCACATTCTGCTGTTAAGTCTACAGGGACATTTAGTAATGACGACATCTAGTAATGACCTGCGGCACTGCACCCTTGTGCCACAGACTCCACAGTTAAATGATATTTAAACGGCCTGCTAGGCCTGAAAATGTGTAATACACTATGGGCCAGATGTAGCAAAGGTTTTTACCCATTCTGTGTCTGTGGGAAAAAGTGTTTGTACATATGGCCCTATGTCCTCAAGGGGCTGATTATATGATTATCACTCTTTTATGTGATTATGCCCTTTAGAGGCTGAATATATGTTTATTTCACCATGTTTCCTCCAAATGCAATTTTTACTTTGGTCCTCTTTAGGGGCTGCTCAGACCATTACAGTCTAATGCCAATTGTATGAAGGAATGCACAAATACAGTTGATTTCTGATAAAGGTTTAACCCCTTCGCTGCCAGGCCTTTTCCCCCCCTGTGCCGAGCCTTTTTTTGGTTATTTGGGGCAGTTCGTGATTAGGCCCGTCTAACTTTTTCTCCACATTAGCTACCCATGCCAAATTTGCGTCCTTTTTTCCTAGGAATTCTAGAGGTACCCAGACTTTGTGGGTTCTCCTGAAGGAGACCAAGAAATTTGCCAAAATACAGCAAACATTTTGTTTTTTTCAGAAAATGTAAAAAAAGGGCTGCAGAAGAAGGCTTGTGTTTTTTTCCTTGAAAATGGCATCAACAAAGGGTTTGCGGTGGTAAAATCACCATCTTCCCAGCTTTCAGGAACAGGTAGACTTGAATTAGAAAACCCAATTTTTCAACACAATTTTGACATTTTATTGGGGCATACCCCATTTTTACTATTTTTTGTGCTTTCAGCCTCCTTCCAGTTAGTGACAGAAATGGGTAGGCAACCAATGCTGAATCCCAGAAAACTAAACATTTCTGAAAAGTAGACAACATTCTGAATTTAGCAAGGGGTTATTTGTGTAGATCCTACAAGTGTTTCTTACAGAAAATAACAGCTGAAATAAAAGAATATTGAAATTGCGGTAAAAAAACAGCCATTTTTCTCCACGTTTTACTCTGTAACTTTTTCATGCTATGTTAGATTTTTGAAAGCAATATACTGTTACGTCTGTAGGACTCTTCTGGTTGTGGGGATATATAGGGCTTGTAAGTTCATCAAGAACTCTAGGTACCCAGAGCCAATAAATGAGCTGCACCTTGCAATGGGTTTTCATTCTATACCGGGTATACAGCAATTCACTTGCTGAAATATAAAAAGTGAAAAATAGGTATCAAGAAAACCTTTCTATTTCCAAAATGGGCACTAAATAAGGTGTTGAGAAGCAGTGTTTATTTGCACATCTCTGAATTCCGGGGTGCCCATACTAGCATGTAAATTACAGGGCATTTCTCAAATAAACGTCTTTTTTACACACTGTCTTACATTTGGAAGGACAAAATGTAGAGAAAGACAAGGGGCAATAACACTTGCTTTACTATTCTGTGTTCCCCCATGTCTCCCGATAAAAATGATACCTCACTTGCGTGGGTAGGCCTAATTCTCGCAACAGGAACCACAAAATGGACACATCACATTTTCACAAAGAAAACAGAGCTGTTTTTTGCAAAGTGCCTAGCTGTGGATTTTGGCCTTTAGCCCTGCCGGCGCCTAGGGAAACCTAGCAAACCTGTACAGTTTTGAAAACTAGACACCTAGGGGAATCCAAGATGGGGTGACGTGTGGGGCTCTGATCAGGTTCTGTTACCCAGAATCCTTTGCAAACCTCAACATTTAGCCAAAAAAACACTTTTTCCACTCATTTTGGTGACAGAAAGTTCTGGAATCTGAGAGGAGCCACCAATTTCCTTCCACCCAGCGTTCCCCCAAGTCTCCCGATAAAAATAGTACCTCACTTGTGTGGGGAGGCCTAACGCCCGCGACAGAAAATGCCCCAAAACACAACGTGGACACATCACATTTTCACAAAGAAAACAGAGCTGTTTTTTACAAAGTGCCTAGCTGTGGATTTCGGCCTCTAGCTCAGCCGGCACCTGGGGAAACCTAGCAAACCTGCATATTTTTGAAAAATAGACACCTAGGGGAAACCAAGATGGGGTGACTTGTGGGGCTCTGACCAGGTTCTGTTACCCAGAATCCTTTGCAAACCTCAACATGTGGCCAAAAAACACTTTTTCCCCTAATTTCGGTGACAGAAAGTTCTGGAATCTGAGAGGAGCCACAAATTTCCTTCCACCCAGAGTTCCCCCAAGTCTCCTGATAAAAATGGTACCTCACTTGTGTCGGTGGCCCAGGTGCCTGCAACAGAAAAATGCCAACAGCCTGTAGAGATTGAAGGGGTAGCACAGCGAGTTGATAAGCACATATTTTTCTTTTATACATCTTTTAGGCTGACTCTGCTTTGGGGACCCACACAAGTGGGGTATCATTTTACTTGGGAGACTGAGGGGAACACTGGGTGGTAGGAAATTTGATTTGTGTCACAGCAGTGATCCTACAAAGGAAAGTGAGGAAAATATGCTTTTTTAAGCACATTTTGAGGTTTGCAGAGGAGTCTGAGTAAGAAAATGCTGGGTGATCCAGGCAAGCCACACCTCCTTGGACTCATTGGGTGTCTCTTTTTAAAAAATGTCTGGGTTTGGTAGATTTCCCTAGATGAAGGCCGCACCCGGAACCAAAAACATAGCTCCCCCCCCCCCACCAAACACAGGTAGTTTTGCAATAGATCATTTTGGTGTGTCCACATACTTATGTGATGTTCCAAACACTAAAATTGTGAAAAGAAACACACTTAGGTTATGTTAAAAAGCACCCCTCACCCACCAACCAAGTTGGTGGCATGCTTCATCATCGGGGTCCCACCCGAGACACATAGCGTGTCACAGGTGTGCTGCGACGCCTGATTACAGAGGAGCAGGTTTTGTCATTTTTACCACACATACTGGTTGAATTTGGCACGAGGGTGAGTGAATCAAATGTTATTAACAAGAGATTTCACAAAAATGAAATGAACTGTTAATAACTGAAAGGCCAAAAAACTGAACCAGTGACTCACAGCTCGTGAGCTGTAAAGCCACGCCGAGGCACCAACCGCTTTACAGTCCATTCACACACCCTTCATACATGACATGCACAAGACCATTCATGCCGCCAGCCATGGGCCCAGCACATTACAACACTCGCATCAACAGACAGTACCAATCAAAGGCCCATCACTTACATACGCCCACATGCCTGATACAACAATCACAACAGTTGATGGGAGTGTGTGGACTGGCGTTTGGCTGGCAGTGTGTTGCAGTAGCCAACAGCAAGTCAATATATACACCGTCAGCCAAGTGCCACTCCACACACAATGGCATCACTTTTTTTTTGTTTTAAAAACAAAGAAACCACTATCTAATTAGAAATAATTACAAAACTACAAACACAAAAGCTCTAACTAAGTAGATGACAGAAATGCCAACCATGAAACTGAACACATGAAAATATAAAACAGGCAGTTTACACTCATGGTAGTTCCCATAATTCTTCTGGGTGTTGTAATTCTTGAAACAACCACCCACGCACAGCCCAGGCTTTGAAGGACAATCTGGGCAGTACATTTGACTCTCCCTCCGGTTACCTCTTCGAGCACAGACTCTACATTTCTTAGCTGGAAAGTCTTTTTTGGGCGTGGGAGGAATGTGCTCAGCAAAGTGGCGATCTTTCAATCTAGCCACATCCTCCACCACTGCTTCTCTAGGAACTCTGGCCTGTTCCACCACAATAAGGCTCTCTATCACTGACTCCTGAAATTTCACAAATGTCATCTTTGACTTTGGGGAAACCTATCCTTAAACACAACAAAAGCATTAAAAGTTGCCAAGTGGAAGAGGTGAATTGCTAACTTCTTATATCAAACGTAAGAATTACGAATAGCAGTATAAGGTTCAAACCTCTGATCAACTCTATCTACACTTCCTGTGTGCTTATTATAATCTAAAATGCACACAGGTTTGCGCACTTCAGCAACCTGGCCCCAAACAGTCACGGGGAAGTACTCATCATGGATGGTACTTAGCATGTAGAAATCCCTCCTGTCTGAAAATTTCAAAGCTAGCAGCTCATCATTCCACAAGGCACTGCACTGTCCCCTCCCAAGTTTTTTACAGACAAGCTCCCTTGAATAGCCTTTCCGGTTACAGCGAATTGTGCCACAAGCAACAGTGTCTACTCTAAACAATTCCTTGAACAACTGCACTCCAGTGTAGAAGTTATCTACATACAAATGGTGACCTTTGTTGAACCGGCGTCTACCAAGTTCCCACACAATTTTCTCAGTAACTCCAAAAGTGGGAGGCCAACCAAGGGGGTCAATACTGGAATCCCTACCAGTGTAGACAAGGAAACTATACACATATCCTGTACTACTTTCAGACAGCATATACAATTTAATTCCATATTGTGCCCTCTTGCTAGGAATGTACTGCCTAAAAACCAAACGACCCTTGAAGAGGACCAAAGACTCGTCCACAGCTATTTCTTTGCCTGGAACATAGGCCTCTGAAAACCGATCTACAAAATGATCAAGGACAGGCCTTATCTTAAAAAGACGGGATGGTGATCTCGTGGCAAGGCTAATGCATTGTCAACAAAATGCAGCATCCTAAGAAGAAGTAAATACCGATTACGACTCATGGTTGCAGGAAATATAGCTGTTGCCATCAAGGGACTTAAGTTGCCAATAAGAAGCCATTGACGGCTTCCTTATCAACCCCATCAAAAGAGTCAAACCCAAAAACCTTTTCATCGCCTCCAAATTTGTGGAAATCCACTGGGTAGCTCTAGAGTGTGGCCTAAGTCTAGCAGCGTTGTCCCTCAAATACTGCTCTGCAAACAAATTAGTCTGCTCAACAATCTCTTCCAAAAACACATCATCCATAAATAACTCAAAGAAATTGACAGGCAAAAAGTTCTCTGTATTGACTCTACACCCCGTGAGACCAGTAAAGGCAGGCAACTCTGGCTGCTCCATGTTTGGGGCAACCCAGAGTTCAGGTCTTCTAACGGGAAACCTTTCAGCCCCAGGTTGCTGCACTAATGGCACATCAGTGTCCTCCTCTAAAACAGGTCCTTCATCTGCACTGAGAGTGGGTTCCTCATCAGAAGAATGATGCCGGAATCTGCAGAGTCTGTCTCATAATCATGATCAGACAATGACTCAAAAAGCATACCAACCACCTGCTGAGCGGTCATCCTGCTGCTAGCCATGATCTTTCCTACAAAAAGTAACTAGACAAATGCACCACCAACAACCAGCACTGTGTCAGATAAGTAATAAAGTGTAGCTTTATCAGTAAAAGTTATAAACTCAAAAACCATACCGCTCACTTGCCTGAAACAGCTTGACTCACCAGCAACTACTCTGCACAAACACAGAAATCACCAGTGATATCCCACTAAAAAGAAAGAAAGAAAGAAAAGCAAATTAGAAATAAGAAAACACAAATATCATTGTGCACAAATCTAAGGACAATTTCACACACAATCCTGCATTTAGTACACCACCTACAAACATGTCATTCATGCATGGCAACAATACTCCTAAATTGTTTTTACCTACCTAAAACATGCAACAGGAAACATAAAAAAGAAAATCCCTGGCGTCTAGTGGGCATTGCTGCTGCCCAATCGCAATGCGATTGGGCAGCAGGAATACTCAAAGAGTCACCGGGGAAATGAAAACTCTTTCCTTTTCCCTGATGCCTCTTTGATTCAAACCCCCCCCCCACCAGCCGGAGGAGAAACTCACCTGTTTCTCCTTCAATCGTGCTGGAAGCAAATGGCTTCCAACGCGACCGGCACCCTGTAATGATGTCAGCACGCGATTGTGCTCTGACGTCATTAGGGGGTTGAGGGGGCAGGGGTGGAAGCGGAAGGGCTTCCCCTTCCATTCCTGCCTTGGGGGGTGGGAGAGAAGCCCACGGAGGGAGAGCTCCAGGCCAAGGACGTAATGGTTTTGTCCTCAGCACAGGAGCACTGTGCCGGTAGACTTAACCATTACGTCCCCGTCACAGAAGGGGTTCATGTGCTGCATGGCAAAATATTTATAAGGTCCCAAATGCGAGGTTGTCATTATCATTTACAACACCAACAGCTCTAACTCTTGCTAATGCGAGACCTATTGCATTGCAAATGCTTGCTATATCTTGCTGTGGGTCAAAGTCTGCTGAGGACAAAATAAGTGCTGGTCCCAAAAATAAGTTTCAACGGACCCCTCCTGTAGCCACCAGCTTAAATCAAGCACTGGCCTAAGGTATGATAATAGTTGAGAAATTCACTTTGCCTTTGATAGATGTATCAGATATTCTTTTTAGAACATGTCATTCATTTTCAAATGCCTAACTGTGTGTATACTTTGTCGCACGTTGGTGGGTCTTTGTTGAGATTCTCATTTTGACTTCAGAAGGTGCTCCAGAAAAAGAGGAGGAAGGTGTTGCGAAGTTTCTTCTGAACCAGTCGGTGTGTGTGTGGCGTCATAGGTGATTGATTGTAGGTTGTGAGTCTGCAGCTTGCCGGCTACCTATGTGCATGTGGTCTGCAAATCTGCATGTTGCCGGTGATCCCAATGCAATCTTTGCACAAACCCACACCTACGATTAATGACTCATGGAGTCATAGGTGATCGCAAGATCTTCTACTGCCTGATGGTGGGGGTTGTGTGTGTGTGTGTGTGTGTCTTTGCGTGCGCATAGCTTTTCTGTGTGTAGAATAGTGTCTTTGTTGTTGAAGGTATTCCAATACAACCTATTTTCTTGAACATGAGCACCTTGTTGGTGAATCAGTGGAATGTGCCTTGTTGCTGCAGAACAGATATGTCTTTCAATCAGCCCTTGCATTCATGACAGATTACTTTGTGGGGATGAGACTATTAAATGAGACAGGGCCTGATTTTTATTTTGGTGGATACGTTACTCCATCACAACAGTGAAAGATATCCCACCCGCCGAAACAGTGGCATAAGAAACTTGTGGGGCCCCCTACACAGTACATAGAGGGTCCCCCTCTCCAGACTCACTCAGGCCAATGTCCTGCACTGAAAGGGCCCCCTGAAGCTGCGGAGGATCCATAGGATATAATGGAATTAATTTTCTGCAGATGATATATCCGTCACCGTTGTGACAGAGTAACTCATCGGCAGAAATATAAATCAGTCCCAATGTCATTTGAACAGCATTCTTCAAGGCTACTCATTAGGTTATTCAGGGGCAGGTTTTGAGAATTTTATACTTTTATTTGGGACTCAGACGAAAGAGAAGTAAACGAAACAACTCTTAAAATGTATCAACACACCACAATCAAAATAGTAACTAGTGCTGGTATACTACACTTGCTGCTACTGATTATGCTCCTACGTGGCGCAGTAGATAAGAGTCGCTGGTATCATCTAAATTCACTCACATTCTAAATTTTCAATGGGGAAAGATTTTTAACAGCTTCACAAACTTTATGAAGTTCATCCAGCTTGCATACTCAATAAAAGAGAGAGGTAGCTAACATAAAGTCATGGGACAGTGTAATGTGAACAAAAAGAAAATAGTAATCGTCAAAAATCTTGTATAAAAGTATCTGGGTTGAGACAATAATGTCAGCCTATTTGCATAGAATCCACATTAAGACCAAGCATTACTTATTTTTTTTAATAAAATGTTGGCTCGTCATAACAGGCATTGACACAGCTGTTAGGTCTCATCCTTGAAAACAATTGACTTTGCCGATGCATTTTAGCATTGCTGTACAATGTCACAAGATGCTGTACAGCATGGCCAAAATAAAAAAATAAAAACAAGTTGTGATGATGTGGCTGCAGCGGCCACATCATTTTGTATACTGCGGATGTGTGATGGCATCCTTGAGTGCGTGAGTAATGATGCGGTTGCCTTTTCTTAAAAAAAATCTACTGCATGATCTTGCCGTAAAAAATCAAATAAAATTAATTTTAATAAAAGATGAAGGCTTGGGGGAGATGGAGAAATTGGTGAAAGTAAAGCAGTGGGGAGTGGGCGGGAGGGAAAAGTGCAAGAAGAGGGAGCGCAACAGAGGGTAGGTGGAGAAGTAAACAAGAGAGAAAGCAACATGGAGCACAGGAGAGGAAGGAAGTTTGGCAGGGGGAGAAGCATGAGAGAGAGATATGCAAAACGAAGGAGACGAACAACACAAAGAATGGTGGTCGGCATTTGGCCAAGGGAGAAGATCACGAGAGAGAGCTGGAAAACACATCCACTCTTTTGAAATGCTTCAGTAAAAATAGAGATGTAGTTTCCCTAAAATGAGCAGTAGAAGTATATAAGCTACCCAATCAAAGAAATGGTAAAGAAGCTATTTTCCTGGGGATGGCGAGGTTGGGGAGAGGGGAACAAAAAACAAGATGGACAAGCTGAGAGAAGAAAAGCCAACGAACAAGAAGCAAAGAAATGAGAGCGACAATAAAGTCAACCAATAGTAAGTAATTGTTAGGGTGTGAGCTTTAAGTTCTTAATAAGCTCAGAATAGGATATATTGCAATGAGGCATCTTATTCTGTTTGTGGACATGACCAGTACATCTCATTTGGTCATGTGGTTCATAATGTACATTAAACATAGCATTACACATGTTGTATCTCTCCTACAAACATATGTCTGTCATATTCATTCCTACATTTTTAGATTCTGTTAATAAAACAATGCATTATATTGAACATTTCTTTCATACAAAAAATAAAACACACTGCACTCTGTTAATATTAATCTATTGCAAACCTGTGAACTCTGCGTTTTGGCGGTGCAGTATTTTTCTCTCCACCTTCTTCAGGGTAATCAAGTAAGGCATTCATAAGTAGCACCACTCCAAGGGGTACTTTGTAAGAGATTTGCCAAAAACAGTTTTTATAAATAGAAATCAAGGTCACCACATGCAAAAGGGGCTCGTAGTTCCTACTAAGGGAGTAGCCAGAAATTAAAGCAACCCCCACTTAAAACATATCTCTAATCACATCGGCCATGCGAAGTGAGCAAGCAAAATCCTCCATATAAAAGTTCATTTCACACTTCCATTTCTTCCATCCATTCAACCATCCAGTTAACTTTCAATCTATTAACCACCCATCTCTCCATTCCTTTATCTTTCCACACACCCATCCATTGCTGACGCAACCATAATGTCAACCATCCCTCTATGCTTTCGTACAGTCATCAAACCTTCCACCAATTTACCAATCAATATGCTAATGCATCCATCCATCCATTCACCCATCCATCTTCTCTTCTCCATTTGGCCATTCTTCCATTGACTTACCCTTTTACTGTTGATCACCTGGCTATTTTTTTATTCTTCCATCCAACATTTCACCCTCCATTCTTCCACCTTCTCTATTCTTTCACATTTTTCCTTCTTTCTTTTCATGTTTCCTTCCTTCCGCTTGCTGTTTCCTCCTCCTCCTGACTCATTTTTTTCACTTTCTATTTACACATTTTGTTCTCTCATTCTTACTTTTTCTTTCTACTTTTCTCTCTCGTGCTCATTGTTTTCCATTTGTCTCTCTCCCTCTATGTCTCTCTCATTGTTTGCTACCATTTTAATTATTTCACCATTCATGCCATCCAACAGCCCACAACAGTCTTTCATGATGTTCTTTTACAGTGTTATTTATGAGAATTTTGTCTGCAAGCCTGCAGAAATAAGAGACCCATAATTACCTAATTATTGTCTAAGTATAACTCAATTAACCAACACATGGGCAGCCCCTACTTAAGCAACTAGGGAGCAGGTTCCATATCACTAGATGAAACTGTCAAGAAGAAACACCTAACAAATCATAATTAAATTCTGGTGCACATTATCCTAATTTGGTATATCGCTGTACTTCATTCACATGCGAGTTTTTTCCACCCAGGTTGCAAAATAAAAAAGAAAAACTTACATTTTGGGGTGAGGGAAGGGATAAAGTCTTTGCATATCCAGAAATACCTAGGGCCGTATTTATACTTTTTGGCGCACAACTGCGCCAACGCAGTTGTGCGTCAAAAAATTTAACGCCGGCTAATGCCATTCCAAAGCGCCATGCGGGCGCCGTATTTATGGAATGACGTTAGCCGGCGGAGCTGCCTGGTGTGCGTATAAAAAAATGACTTACACCAGGCAGCGCCGGCGTAGGGGAAAATGGAGCTTGGGCGCCAAAAAATGGGGCAAGTCAGGCTGAGGCAAAATTTTCACCTCAACCCGATTAGCGCCATTTTTTTTGACTCCCAACCCCCATTGAAATGACTCCTGTCTTAGCAAAGACAGGAGTCATGCCCCCTTGCCCAATGGCCATGCCCAGGGGACTTCTGGGCATGGTCATTGGGCATAGTGGCATGTAGGGGGGCACAAATCAGGCCCCCTTATGCCACAAAAAGTTTTTTTTAAAAATACTTACCTGAACTTACCTTAAGTTCCCTGGGATGGGTCCCTCCATCCTTGGGTGTCCTCCTGGGGTGGGCAAGGGTGGCAGGGGGTGTCCCTGGGGGCATGGGAGGGCACCTCTGGGCTCCTTCCGAGCCCACAGGTCCCTTAACGCCTGCCCTGACCAGGCGTTAAAAAATTACGCTAAAACGGCTGGACGTCATTTTTTTTGACCCGCCCACTCCCGGGCGTCATTTTTGCCCGGGAGTGTAAATACGGCGCACATGCCTCTGAGTCATTTTTTAGACGGGAACGCCTACCTTGCATGTCATTAACGCAAGGTAGGTGTCCACGCTAAAAAATGACGCAAACTCCAAGATCTTTGGCGCTAGACGGGTCTAACGCCAAAGTATAAATATGGAGTTAGTTTTGCGTCGGATTTGCGTAAAAAAAAAGACGCAATTCCGGCGCAAACAGAGTATAAATATGCCCCCTAGATCTCAGAAGGACAAAAAGCTGAGCCGACCCTGCCCAGATAGCAGAATGGTACCTTCAGGTCAGCTACAAGTCAGAAGGTACATTACTAATTAAGTGAGCTATTACTGAGGATTTGATGTAGACTCCCAAGAAGCAATAAACATTGACAAAGCCATTAGATCTTCCCTTTGAAAGGGATTAGCTGACTTTTTTACTTCATCAGTGTTTGTTGCATTTGAATAAATATGTTTGTTGCCAAAACGTGGCTGCAGTGTGATAAACACAGATGCACGTGGATCACCGAGCATGCGCAAACGTAAGTCAAAACTCAGCGGCCATTTTGGATTTTTTAAAATTTACCTTTCTAAGATGGCACATCCTGGAACACTAAGGCCCATATTTATACTTTTTTAGCGCCGCATTTGCGTCATTTTTGGACGCAGAAACGGCGCAAACTTGCAAAATGCAATTGTATTTTGGAAGTTTGTGCCATTTTTGCGTTAAAAACTGGTGCAAATGCGGCGCTAAAAAAGTATAAATATGGGCCTAAATTAGAAAACGGTAAAGGGGGCATGAAACTGCACTTAGAGAACTAAGTGAATATGAAGAAGGAAGCAGCATACAAGGATACGAGGGAACAGAGTGAGAAAACACACGAATTTACATATGCTGATAGCAACAAAAAAAAATAGTTCCCTGAATAGAAACAGAGGGAAAATACAAGTCATCCAAACAAAAGAATGGTAAAGAAGCTATGCTCCGGGAAAGGACAAACACAAGACGAGTAGGAAAAGCCGTTAAATAAGAAGCAAACAAATGACACTGACAACAAAGCCAAGCTGTGGTGAGCAGTGGCTGATTCTAGTCCACTGGAAGTATTGGTGTGGGAGGCCCGTTGGCCCAAGATTCATGGAGATTTTTTTTCATAGAAGGTGCCCCCGGTGCCCGTGCTTCCCTGTGGCTTTTCACCGTACTTTGCTTATTGACACACTGACGACTTTCTTTACATTTTCTGCTGCCACCTGCTGTGCTGTAAGGCCCTCCAGTGCTGCCTGGCAGTGAAATGACTGATGGAGGGAGTACAGCTGCGTCTCATCCACATTCAATGAAAACACTTTTTTAGTTGAAATTATATGTGGGTCCTATCAAGCATCCATTCGATAGGAGCCGTTAACTCCGTAGAAAATGTTGTTGATTCACATTTTTAACGATTCCTGCAGCATCATTTGGAAGGCCTTTCTCACTGAACAGTTGCTTCTTTCTGATGCAAAGGGCTAATCATGTAAATTGTATTGGTGCTGGGCAAACTGTTTAGGCAATTTTGCACCTGTGCTGGGCAATTGGTCAGTGACATTTGGAAGAACCTACGGTCCAAAGATGAAGTACAACATATGTGCTGTTTTCAGGTCTTGCATGCAGATAGCTGTAGCTGTCTGTTGTGGAAAGATCAATTGTATGCAACCCAATTCATAGAGGGAATGGGAAGCCCACTGCTTACCATTGGTTGGCTTTCTTGTCAATCTCATTTTTTTATCCTTATTTAATGGCCTTGCTTCTTCTTCTTGTGTTTGTACCTCACATGGAGCATAGTTTCTTTTACATACTTTTGATTGGATGACTGTTCTTTTGTTGCTCACATTCACGTCATAACTTTTTTCTTTTAGCACTCCATGAGAGTGCATGTGTTCTCTCGCTTCCTCGCTCATGGATGCTGCTCCTCCACCCAAAAATGTTCACTTCATGCGCATGCAGTCTGCGTTGCTCCCTCAGCCTCCTTCCCCTAGCATGTCTATTGCTTTCTCCACCTGCTTCCTGGCTTTTCTTCTTAATGCTATTTGTTCCTGCTCCACAGGCCCAGCCACAAGCACCTCCATTGCTTTCTCGCTGCCCACCCACTCCCTGTTGCTTCTTCCCCTTGCTCCTGCAAACCACTCCTTTTATCCAAACCCTCCCCACGTCCTTCATGTTTTTAATTTTTATTTTATTGGCTGGTTCAGCAGCCTCTATTTGCTGTAGGGCCCCTGCACTTTACAAAGAATTCAAATTTCATTTTTGTATTTACTGTTCCAAGTGAAGTCCTACATCTTGAATTGGTATATAAAAAAATTATTCCTGTGGCATTTTCTCAGCGTGCACATACGTCATCAATCATGTGTGCACCTATGAAATGATGCACTAAAGCATAAAAAAGTGATAATATGATGCTTTCATTAATCTCAGACACTAGAAATTATTTGTATTTTGCACATCACACTTAACGCTGAACTGCCTGTCCAGTCCCTACCTGAACGGAAGCACAAACAAAATAACCAGTGCTGCTTTAACCCCTTAGCTACTGGTCCTTCCTGCCCCTTTTTTGGCTATTTGGGGTAGTTTCCGCTTAGGCCTTCATAACGTTTTGTCCACATAAGCTACCTACACCAAAGTAGCATCCTTTTTTTCCAACATCCTAGGGATTCTAAAGGTATCCAGAGTTTGTGGGTTCCCCTGGAGGAGACCATGAAATTAGCCAAAATACAGGGAACATTTTGTTTTTTTCCGACAAATAGGAAAAAAGGTCTGCAGAAGAAAGCATGTGGTGTCGTCCCTGCAAATGGCATCAATAAAGACTTTGTGGTGCTAAAATCCCCAACTTCCCAGCTTTCAGGAGCAGGCAGACTTGAATCAGAAAACCACATTTTTCAACACAATTGTGGCATTTTACTGGGACATACCCCAGTTTTACTATTTTTTGTGCTTTCAACCTCCTTCCAGTTAGTGACAGAAATGGGTGTTAAACCAATGCTGGGTCCCGGACAGCTAAACATTTCTGAAAAGTAGAAAACATTTAGAATTTAGCAAGGGGTCATTTGTGTAGATCCTACAAGGTTTTCCTACAGAGAATAACAGCAGAAATAAAAAAATAAAACAAATCAAGTGAAAAAACAGCCATTTCTCTCCAAGTTTTACTCTCTTTTTCCTGCGATGTTAGATTTTCAAAATCAATACCCTGTTACGTCTACTGGAATCTTCTGGTTGAGGGGATATATAGGGCTTATAGGTTAATCAAGAACCCTAGGTACCCGGAGCCAATAAATGATCTGCACCTTGCAATGGGTTTTCATTGTATACTGGTTATACAGCAATTCATTTAGTGAAATATTGAGAGTGAAAAATAGGTATCAAGGAAACTTTTGAATTTCCAAAATGGGCATAAAATAAGGTGTTGAAAGGCATTGGGTATTTGCACATCTATGAATTCGGGGGTCCCCTAACTAATATATGAATTACAAGGCATTTCTCAAATACACTTCGTTATTACATACTATCTTACATTTGGAAGGAGAAAATGTAGAGAAAGACAATGGGCAATAACACTTGTTCTTCTATTCTGTATTACCCCGTGTCTCCCGATAAAAAAGGTACCTCACTTGTGTGGATAGGCCTAGTGCCTGCGACAGGAAACACCCCAAAAAGCAACATGAACACATCACATTTTTAAGTTGAAATCTGAAGTGTTTTTTGCAAAGTGCCTAGCTGTGGATTTTGGCCTTTAGCTCAGCTGGCACCTAGGGAAACCTAGCAAACCTGTGCATTTATCGAAAGTAGACACCTAGGGGAATCCAGAATGGGGGGACTTGTGGGGCTCTCGCCAGGTTCTATTACCCAGAATCCTTTGCAAACCTCAAAAGTTGGCAAAAAATTACTGTTTCCTCACATTTTGGTGATGGAAAGTTATGGAATCTAAAAGGAACCTCAAATTTCCCTCCACCCAGCATTCCCCCAAGTCTCCCGATAAAAATGGTACCTCACTTGTGTGGGTAGGCCTAGTGCCTGCAACAGGAAATGCCCCAAACCACAACGTGGACACATCACATTTTCCGAAAGAAAACTGACCTGTTTTTTGCAAAGTGCCTAGCTGTGGATTTTGGCCTCTAGCTCAGTCGGCACCTAGGGAAAACTAGCAAACCTATACATTTTTAAAACTAGACACCTAGGGGAATTCATAATGGGGTGACTTGTGGGGCTATCACCAGGTTCCGTTACCCAGAATCCTTTGCAAACCTCAACATTTGGCAAAAAACACTTTTTTCCCACATTTCAGTGATAGAAAGTTCTGGAATCTGAGAGGAGCCACAAAGTTCCTTCCACCCTGCATTCTCCTAAGTCTCCGATAAAAATGGTGCCTCACTTGTGTGGGTAGGCCTAGTGCCCGCGACAGGAAATGCCCCAAAACACACCATGGACACATCCCATTTTCCCAAAGAAACTGACCTGTTTTTTGCAAAGTGCCTAGCTGTGGATTATGGCCTCTAGCTCAGCCGGCACCTAGGGAAACCTAGCAAACCTATAATTTTTTTTAAACTAGACACCTAGGGAAATTCATAATGGGGTGACTTGTCGGGCTCTCACCAGGTTCTGTTGCCCAGAATCCTTTGCAAATCTTAACATTTGGCAAACAAACACTTTTTCTTCGCATTTCGGTGATGGAAGTTTCTAGAATCTAAGGGGAGCCACAACCTTCCTTCTACCCAGCGTTCCCACAGGTCTCCTGATAAAAATGGTTCCTCACTTGTGTGGGTAGGCCTATTGCCCATGACAGGAAATGTCCCAAAACGCAACATGGACACATCCCATTCTCCGAAAGAAAACTGAGCTGTTTTTTGCAAAATGCCTAGCTGTGAATTTTGGTCTCTAGCTCAGCCGGCACCTAGGGAAACCTACCAAACCTGTGCATTTTTTAAAACTAGTCACGCAGGGAAATCCAGGATGGGGTGCCTTGTGTGGCTGTGTGGCTCTCACCAGGTTCCATTACCCAGAATCCTTTGCAAACCTCCAGGTTTGGCCAAAAAAACACTTTTTCCTCACATTTCAGTGATAGAAAGTTCTGGAATCTGACAGGAGGCACATATTTCCTTCCACCCAGCATTCCCCCAAGTCTCCCGCTAAAATTGGTACCTCACTTGTGTGGGTAGGCCTAGTGCCTGTGACAGGAAATGCTGCAAAACACAACATGGACACATCACATTTTCTGAAAGAAAACTGACCTGTTTTTTTGCAAACTGCCTCACTGTAGATTTTGGCCCCTAACTCAGCTGGCACCTAGGGGAAAACTAGCAAACCTATACATTTTTTAAAACTAGACACCTAGGGGAATTCATAATGGAGTGACTTGTGGGGCTCTCTCCAGGTTCTGTTACCCAGAAATCCTTTGCAAACCTCAAAAATTGGCAAAAAAACACTTTTTCTTAAATTTCAGTGATAGAAAGTTCTGGAATCTGAGAGGAGCCACAAATTTCATTCCACCCAGCATTCCCCTAAGTCTCCTGATAAAAATGGTACCTCACTTGTGTGGGTAGGCCTAGTGCCTGCGACAGGAAATGCCCCAAAACACAACATGGACACATCACATTTTCCCAAAGAAACTGACCTTTTTTTTTGTAAAGTGCCTAGCTGTGGATTATGGCCTTTAGCCCAGCCGGCACCAAGGGAAACCTAGCAAACCTATACATTTTTTAAAACTAGACACCTAGAGAAGTTCATAATGGGTGACTTGTGGGGCTCTCACCAGGTTCTGTTGCCCAGAATCCTTTACAAATCTCAAAATTTGGCAAAAAAACACTTTTTCCTCACATTTCGGTGATGGAAAGTTCTGGAATCGGTGGGGAGCTACAACCTTCCTTCTACCCAGCGTTCCCCCAGGTCTCCTGATAAAAATGGCTTCTCACTTGTGTGCGTAGGCCTAGTGCCTGTGACAGGAAATGTCCCAAAATGCAACATGGACACATAACATTTTCCGAAAGAAAACTGAGCTGTTTTTTGCAAAGTGCCTAGCTGTGAATTGTGGCCTCTAGCTCAGCCGGCACCTATGGAAACCTACCAAACCTGTGCATTTGTTAAAACTGGACACCTAGGGAAATCCAGGAAGGGGTGACTTGTGTGGCTCTCACCAGGTTCCGTTACCCAGAATCTTTTGCAAACCTCCAAATCTGGCCAAAAAAACACTGTTTCCTCACATTTCGGTGATAGAAAGTTCTGGAATCTGAGAGGAGCCACAAATTTCCTTCCACCCAGAACTCCCCCAAATTTTCCGATAAATCTGGTGCCCGTGACAGGAATGGATCACACAAGTGTCAATGGTAGTCCTTGCAGCTACTGTTAACCCTGGAGTGATCCATTCCTGACGCAGGCACTAGCACAGGCACACAAGTGGGGTTGTGGTTTTATCAGGACAAGTGGAGAAACACTGGGTGGTAGGAATTTTGTGGATCCCTGCAGATTCCAGGACTTCCGCTCACTGAAATGCAAGGCAAAAGTGTTTTTAAGCAAATTTTGCGATTTCAAGGGGATTCTGAGTAAATGAAAACTGGTGAGAGCCACAGAAGTCCTGCACCCTTGGACTCCCCTGGTACTAGTATGCTAAAGTTAATCCACCAGTCACACTGTTTGGTTTTAGCACCTCCAGAAATTATGGTTTCAAAGCATGAATACTTATCAAAGTATCTGAATATTGAAACCAAGCCTTCTGAAGGTGGGCTATAAAGCCACGTCCAGGCACCAACCTCTTTATGGTCCATTCACACAGCATTCACGCACAGCAAACAACCCTTTCATACCGCCGGCCATGGGCCCAATCTAACCAATCACTGCACTCACATTAACTTTCCGCTGCCAGACAAGGGCCCGTCACATTCATACGCCATAGGACGGAATAAGTTTGACTACATTTTACCACCTGTCAAGTAACCACCTCCTCCTTCCTAAACATTACAGAAGGCATGAGTAACAAACCTTTACTAATGACTCCCATAACAGCCACCTGAGGCTCAGGAAGACATGTTTTTCATGCGCCTCTAGCGCACTCACTGTGCTAAAGCCAACTCCTTCCAGTTTGTGGATGCAAGTTGGGGGTGTCCAAGTATGCCTTACAAAGCGATTCCTCAAACTGAGTAAGCATATCTACCTTTGAAACTATGGAAGGCATGCTGGGGAATTCTTGTGATGTTCCCTAAAGAGAAGGTCATAGGCTATGAAAGAGGGTAGTATTTGGCACACGGGAGTCCGTGAGAACGTAGCATATGTCCCAGTCAACATTATGTGCAGTGCTGTGACTGTAATGCACTTATCATACAGCAAACTGAACATCTACTAAGTTCTAATGGAGGATGAACATGAAAAGCAGGTCAAACACTGACCCATACGTGTCATTGACCTTCAGTGATGGGATGGCACCAATGGGTTTGAATCCATAGGTGTAGATGATGTACATCTGTACTACCTTTACTATCTGCCTTCTACCTGTGCAATATCCCTGTGAAGGCACACCTACCATAAGCTTTCCTTACCCATTCATGTCTCTGTTCTCATTAGAGTCCTGACTAATCCTGTATAATTGCCAAGTATACCTATACTAGTTTGGGGATGCAAGTTTGGGGTGTCCGAGTATGCCTTGGGAGGCCTATTCCTCGAAATGAGCATGCATATCTACAGTTGAAACTAAGGCAGACATGTTGGTGAAGAAATCCTAAGGTCTCTAAAATAAAAAGTCAAACAAATATCCTGTGGGACTCATTCACCAACACTTCTACATTTGCTTTGAAAGTGAAGCTACAAATTGAGTTTGCACACTTTCAAACAAGTAGAAATGTTGGTGAATATGTCTGACAGGACATTTGTTTGACTTATGACACTTACTTTGGATCTCGTTGGCAATCATGGTGGTCCTTGTGTAGCATACATAAGTTCCCTAACAAGCACTTCAAAATTCAGTCATGCTTTTAACATTCTGCCACACAGGGTACTCTGTGACAATGTGGCATATATTCTGTCCACTAGTATGTGCAGTATGGGGACTATAATGCAAGTTAATTGGACAGAAAACTACAACATTCTGACGGTGGATGTAGGTCTCAAGCAGGCCATAAGGAAGTCCATGATTTCCTGAAGTAGATAAAGTAAAATTCTGCGGCTGCTTGCCTAACGAAGCAGTGGCCTATGGACGTTCGGTATCCATGCACAGCCACTGAAAGGATTACCCAACGGCAGCTCCACCTCAGTTGATTTCCCAGAACTTTGCTTTAGTATGATACAACGTAAAGCAAGTAGGGACACAGGGGCCTGGTTAAGATGGGCACTGGGGGACAGTCATACCGACTCTTCTGCCACTTTCCATGCTTCGAACACACTTTACAGTGACAACATGTACAATCCTTTTTGGGTGTTTAAGGAATGCGATCAGCAAAGTGTCACTCCTGCAGCCTTGCCACATCCTCCAGAACATATGAGGTGGAGGATGCTGCTGCTCTGTAACAGCAGTGAGGCTTTCAATTACAGACAACTGGAAGTCAAGGAAAGTCACGAGTCTTCCTGTGGTTGTCTGACGGTAAACAACATACACATTGTATGTTGCCATTTGGATCAGGTGGGTAAACAGTTTCTTGTACCAAGTGCAAGTTTTACGACACGCATTGTATGGTTGAAGAACCTGGTCATTCTTGTCCACTCCTCCCATGTACTTATTGTAATCAAGTATACAGATGGGCTTGTCGACTTCGGCCATCTGACCCCAAACCGTGAAGGGGGAAATGCTCTCATCATGAATTGTAGTGTGCATGTATACCTCACGCCTATCCAAGAACTTGACTGCAAGCAGTTCATTGGAACGCAATGCAGTACTCTGGGAAGTTCCTGCGGGAATCTTTTGTGGTTACAATGAACTGTACCGCAGGCCACAGTGCCAGCTCTGTAGAGCTCACTGAACAGCTCTATTCCTGTATAGAAATTGCCCACATAAAGGTTATAACCATTGTGAAGGAGTGGTTGGACAAGTTCCAATACAATCCTACCTGTGACCCCTAACACGGGAGGGCAAACTGCAGGGTTTAGGTTAGAGTCCTTCCCTGTATACACTCTCAAGCTGTACACATAGCCAGAAGAGCTCACACAGCATGTACAGCTTTATGTCATAGCGAGCTCTTTTGCTCGCAGTGTACTATCTGAACAGCAGCCATCCTTTGTACAAGATCAAGGACTCATCGACTGCAATATTCTTTCCAGGAGTATAGATCTCTGGAAACCTGGCCAAATTTTGAACAACCTGTCATGGTCTGGATGGTCCCGGGGCAATGCAGCAGAATTGTCACTGAAATGCAGCATGCGCTGAAGTAGCAAAAAACGATCTCTGCTCATGTATGGTGCGAAGATGGGGGCTACCTAAACCTTGCGAGTCATTCATCCAGTAGGACTGCAAGGTGGGTTTCTGCACTAACTCCATTTTGAGCGTAAGGCCCAAAAATATCTTCAACTCTGCCCGCGAAGTGGGAGTCCACTGACCTGCCCTAGAACAGAGACCTAGAGTGCCTTCAGGCTCCCTCAGAAATTGGTCTGCAGCACAATTTCCTGGAAGAAGTCAACATCCAAAAATAGATGGTTGTAGTCGACCGGCAAAAAGTTGGCTGCATCGAATTTACATCCAGCGTCACCAGTAAAAGGTGGAATTTGGGGCTGAACTAAACAGAGGGACTGCAAAGAGAGCACTTTCTCTGTGCTTGTGACCGCACGTACCTACTCTCTGGGTTCGGATAACCCGATGTTGTCCCACTGCACAGACTCTGCTTGTGAAGGAACAGCACAGCTGTCGTCATCGTCTCTTTCAGAATCACTTGAAGAGGTGTCGTCGGATGGGACTCCGCCAACTGAAAAATCACTCCCAGATTCTGCCCCATTGTCCTGTCCCTCACATGCTGTCTCAGTCACTGATCCTGCCTCAGAGCTATCCTCCACAACCTGAGTTAAAGCTTAAGCAGCAGTCATCCAACGAGATGCCATCTCTTCTACTGGTTAAACTTTCCCTCTAAAGTACTAGCCTACGTAGAAGGCAGCTAGAGCCACAAAATTGCTTGTGGGTGTGATGTGTCCAACAGTAAATGTCGTCACCTTACCTTCTCTTCTTCTCCAATTCGGCAGATTCTCTGAAGACACTGAAAAAAACAAAAAAGACACACTATTACTTCACCTTACCACATACCCATCATCACAGCCTTTAGCGCTGGTGGCACCCAGTGTGACAGTCAAGTTTTTGATTGATTGATTGATTGAGTGCAACATTCATTTTTGGTGCTCTGCCTCCCATGACCTCCTCTTCTAATTCCCTCAGTACCACCCAGCAAAGGTGCCCTCATATCTCCATAGTCCCCCTCGCACATACATATAATTTGTTTTGAAGCGCAGGTAATGCTTGGCTTTACTAATCCACTCAGCTAAATACATATACATGTAAATCCTCGGCAGCAGGCATATAAACCATCTGCACTACTCTATTTCTATCTCTCTCTCTCTCTCTCTCTCTCTATATATATATATATATATATATATATATATATATATACATATGCGTAAATATATGTATATATACATATATACACACACACACACATATATATATATATATATATATATATATATATATATATATATATATATATATATATATCACTTTTATATATGTGTGGTTCCCCTGGGGGGCCGATTCTGGCTCCCGGAAAACAACACATGTAAAAAAAGAATATATATATATATATATATATATATACATATATATATATATATATATATATATATATATATATAGATATATATATAGATATAGATATAGATATAGATATAGACACACACACACAAACATATCTATAGAGATTTGTCTCTTGTTAAATATATATATATATATGTATATATATATATATATATATATATATATATATATATATATATATATATATATATAAAGAGAGACTGACTCATTACAATAAATTTTATTTCTTTATACATGTGTGCTTTCCCTGGGGCCGATTGTGGCAAAGCACACATAGATAAAACAAAAATGGCCCCATAGGGGGTCAGCCCAAGGGCTGACCACAACATTTTCTTCTTTTAAAATAATATTCCCTGGGGGGGGCGCGATCGCGCCCCCAGGGAAAACTATTTCGATAAAATTACCCCCAAGGGTCGGCCCGTGTATGAAGGCAGGGGGAGATTCCCGGGGTAATAAAAAAAAAAAACTCTGGTGCATTGCACCGGAGGATTTTTTAAACCCCTCCCTGGCATCGCTCACTGGTCGTAACCCGCGCCAGGCAGGTAGTGTGGGCGTTGTCCAGTGGTCGACGCCCGCACTGTAGGGGTTAAGAAAACTTTTCATTAGAAAAATATCAGACAGAGAAGACAGTGGTCCCTTGGACGATTGCATATTCCCTTTGAGGCTTCCAACACAATTCAATAAGGAGAAGAGCTCAAAAGGAAGTTTGCAAACCACTGGTATCAACACCAAGATTTATCAGAAGCCTTGATATTTTAGTCAACCCATGTCACAAGCCAGGACCCCCACCCCCAAAATGTTCTAGCTCTGGACCCCAGTGCAGGTCACCATCTGCTGCTTTTATGATCATATCACTATCTGGCCACAGTCCAATATCAAAGGGCGAGGTCATGGTCATGACATTTACATACTCTGCCTCATGTCCATTAAAGCTAGATGGGTCACAAAAGTCTGTAATGCTAGAAAGTAGATCATGGTTCTAAAAACTTTGGGAAGCACTGCTTCAGATGATTTTGAACTAGAAGGAAATGAAACTGTGAAACTGACCAGTATATGTTGAGTGACTTTTAGATGCAATTAGTGGCAGCCATGGCCAACTACATTCAACATTATTAGCAAAGAGAGAGCTCACTCTCCTACGACCCGCCCCTTACCATTCAAAGATGGCTGACTTGTTGACATGATGTTTTATTTAACGGAGTGAGTTAAGCTTTAATACATTTCTTACAGATGGTGGCCCTCCCCCTCTCCCCCTACTCCTCAGCGCCTTGAGACGCTTTACAAATTCCTGATTGATTGATCGGTTGCGGTTTAGGATAAATAACTCAGGTTACAATGCGAAACTCGCTCAAGCAGTTTTTCTTAGGTCAGATTTTGATGTTATGTTGACGCAAACGCAATTTTGCAGCATTATAATATTTCTGAAAGCCTGAGACCAAAGGATGCTCGGGCTTGTTAAATGATTCATCCATCATGCAGTCAGGTGAGTCTGGTTTGTTGAAGAAACGCAGGCCGAGCCTTTGAATGTTTTGAGCAGACGGTAAATGAGGTCCCTTGACAGAACCATGCAAACCATTTACGTTTTGGATAGATGCCTAGTGGGCATTACTATTTTATCAGTGATAAAAAGTTGCTAATGCAGCATGCTCCAGTAATCTCTTACACAATACCTGGAGGGTTCACCTTACAGGCACTGCATGGCCGCTTCATGGTTTTTTGACTAACAAAACATTGAGTCACCCCAAACATTTATTATTATCACGTACAATTGGTCAAATGTTCATTCGCTTGTCATCTAATTATTAGCCTGATTTTCAAAACCCTTTGTGTGCTTACGTTGAACTTGTGTGTTGTTTCACTAGTGTAAATGGACATTTTGTATCCGCAAAACGTGAAGTTGGTCACCCAAATGGATGTACCCACACATATAACTTACACTGAGATGTGTATTTTGATGTATGCGCAACTCTTGGTCGCAGGAGCGAGCAGTCAGCGATCTAGGATGATAGGCTTTGAAAAGTTGATCACACCCAGAAGCAGCAGGATTCGGGATAGTAGAACACGTTTGCAGGGCACATTCCCAATTGGACACCATGTAGATTTACTCCTGTCGAAGGCAGAAGGTATTCTGTGTCCAGGGTATGAAAAAGAAAGAAACTCCCCGAAATTGGCAGGCATATAGGGGGAAAGGTTCCTCATGGGACAAAAAAAGTGTTAAACTATAAAGGCACTTTCCCTAAGCATTTACTGTTGTTTAAGCATACTCTGGCTACATTTGTACATGAGTAAATCATCATGCATCTGAGTACTCTTGGAAAGTTGCAACTGTTTCGAGTGAGCGGCCCCATCAACCGGCCTTTGCCATACTTACCAAGCAACACTCCTGACCAAGTCTTCCCATACTACCTACTTAGTTAGCAGGACTGAGGGCCTGATTTATTTGGCTAACAAGTTTCTCTGCCACAACTGTGACGGATTTCCCGTCTGCCGAAATAAAAATCCTGTTATACCCTATGGGATTTATATTTCAAGGGACAGGATATCTGTCACCATTATGATGCAGTAACTCGTCCACCAAGTTATAAATCAGGCACTAAATCTTTGTCGGTTCTAACCTGAAGGCTGTGCTTAATTTGTGAAAGAACAGGCAATGGGGACTACAGTTTGCTCAGAAGCACACAGCTGGTGCAGTGGAAAGCAAGATACCAAACACCAAGGTTGTGTAGTCCTGATTCCCCCTCGTGCTTCTTTAATCCACCAACAGACGCTCCCTGACTCTTTATCACACTGTTGCAGGTTTTTTTTTGCACCTCCTTTCTACCCGTGTCACTGTTTTTCCATCTTCCTTTTCCACCTTATTTATTCCTTTTGTGTTTTTCTTTCACATGTTCTGAATTAAGGTCTGTTGAGAAAAAATAAGTACTGGCCGGCCCCACCTGCAACCACCAGCTCAAATTAAGCACTGCTGGTGGGTTTCCGATAGACTGCGAGGCTATCAGATCTACAGTAGGACAGGAAAATACTCGCCATCTCCGTGGTGCTCGCAGTCTGCAACCCGACTGGCAGAATCTCAAGAAATTATCTGATTTGCTATGTTCATGCAGTTCATTTGAGGCTCTTGATTCCATTATTGTCTCAAGGAAGGGAAGCTTTGAGAATCTAAGATGAAGCTGGTTTGATGGGCCCAGTGTGGATCTGTTTAGCGGACGTGGCACCTAACTTGATTTGAGTAGCAGTAGAAGAGACCCTTATTAAGTGAGGCATTCACAATTCAAGGAGTTACTGAGCATGTTTTTTAAACAGATTGGCAATGAATGCTCTCATTTAATGTGGGCTTTAACTCACAGCATTAATGCATGGATACATTTAGGTGGAAACCATTCCCAAATTTGTGGTTCTGTATGATTGTAGTATGCTGGAAATGTATCCCATTTGCTGGGAGGCTATTCGTAAACAAAACTTGGTTATCTGTACTTTTTAAGTCTAATACATCATTTACTACACACTGGATGTTATCCTGTAGCCGAAACGTCTCTCACTACTCTGTACATTGAAGTGCAATACTAAGGCACTCTGTCTGAATCCGAACCAGGATATTCACCAATTCTCTTGAAAAATTAGCCTAAGATTCCCCAAGTTCCAGGAGCAGAAGCAGTTCACTACTTCTGGGTGGAGTGTAGTTGGAAAGGTTTAATTGCTGGGGACCAGAAACAAATTCAAGAAGAAATAAATTGGTACTAATAGTAACTTTTATCACATCTCTGTAATTCAAAGTATTGATGTCGCTACATGTGACTCCTTCTTGTATGACCTCACGTAAATGAGATTGTGAATGTATTCTGTTTTTACCCTATTTGTTTTTGTTTTGCGACCCTACAACTTGATTCTAGGGTTTGGCACTAGATTGTGCACAGTAAATTTGCAATACAAGTTATGTTTTGCAAGCCCAATCCAGCCATTGGTCAAATGTCTTTAAAGGGCTATATGCTGCACAATACACATGCAGTTCTCAAAGCATTTCCTCAGAAACCTTTTTTATAGTAGAAATGAGCCACAACGTATGCACAATCTTAGCTTGGAGAACCCATGTCCTTTCTGATCACTCTCTCTCCAACATCCCCACACCTCCCATCCACTTACACAACAAGCCTGTTGACTTTCTACTCATCTCTAACTTACTTAACCACTCTCATCGCACATCAGACCTGTTCTCCTCACGTATACATTGAATTGATTCTTCGTGTACCTTCAGCAACGTCACCACTCAAAATGTGCCACCAATCAAGAAAGTCGACCCAACTCTATCCCTTTCTATTTCTTACAAGTTAACAACAACCCCACCCTTATAGTTAAACCTAACGTCTTTGAGTTCTTCAGTTACACCCTACCGAATACCATGGATGTCTTCATTTAGTTGATATTTAAGGATCGGAAGCAAATCTTCAGCCCAAGAGCATCATCTTGTGAGCATCATGTGACCTCCTTAAAGAAGCTGTTACTTCAGATAATCCTGGGCCTTGCAGCTGTATAGAATGCTTTAGACCATGTAATGTTATTGAAGAGGCTCAATGTATGGAATGGGGTATGTGGCATAACACTATAGTCAACGTGTTCCTTAACCCTTTAACCACAGTGAACAAGTGCATATTGATCAAGCTGAAGCCTCAACATGAAAAGTAACACGAGATTCCTCAGGTGTCCCCGCTCTGGTCACTTTAATTCTGTCTTTAATATCTACACGGTCCTGCTTGACCATATATATATATATATATATATACATACATATACACATACATATATGTATATATAAATATATATATACATATGTATATATATATATACACACACACACACATATGTACACACATATGTATATATATATATATATATACTATAGTGTCATCAAGACCATTTTAAATGTATGGTGACACATCCAAGCTCATGTGTCTAAACAATGAATCAGGAAAGCAAACAAACATAATTGTACACAATGGATAAAAAAAAAGACATTTCTGAATGCAGGAAAACAGAGATCTTGGTACTGGGAGCCGGTGGCTCAGAAAAATTCCCTTTAGGGTGAAGCACAAACCTAAGCCGTTCACCAAACACTGCACAAAAATAATAAACCTAGAGATCATTTTTGATGTTGCCCTCTCCGTAAATCAATGCTGTAGTAAATGGTATGAGACTACAGCTTCATTCACTCAGGAATATAATACCACTATTACAAACCGACCACTGAGTAGAGTTGGCTAGATACTTAGCAATGGTACAACTGGGCTATTGCAATACAATTTATACAGGCTTCCATAGAAAGCTTACTGAGAGCCTACAAAAGGTAGCAATCTAATCAGCCAAACTATGTGGCAAGTTGGGGAAATACGGCCATTCTAAACCACCACTAGAAGCACTTAGCTGATGTTGAGTGGGATTGAGGACTAAATTAAAGATTTTTTTTAGAATCCACAAAGCATGTTGGAGCAAGGGACCCAGATATCTTCAAAACATCTGCTACTTACTATACGTTAGCCATTAATTCATTTGGCTACCCTGCATCTTCTTCAACCACATACCTTCAGATGTCACAAAAAGCAGAGGCAGATCACCAGGAGTCCAGGCCCCTCACTATCGAATTCTCCTGTCATGATCACAGAACCTTAACATTTTCATTTCAGAAAATTCTTCAAAACTGAGCTCTTCAAGATGGTGTTCGGCTAAAGACTTGGCCACACCTGGGTCAGTGATCAATACCATGCTATAGTCTTAAGATAGAGAATGAGGAATATCAGATAGGAGAACCACCACACATTCACTTCCACCCCTGCTATCCTAAAACCTGAATGTTTTTTTCTATCATGTACATTGCTCTAAAATACGTACCAGGCTACAGTGAGTGCTATGCCAAACTTTTAAATAAATAGAGGAGAATAAAGCAATCCCAAATGATGATGTGTTCGCAAGGGTCACACAAATGTCTTGTAAGCATTTTATGGCAGCTGGAAGGCTTCTAAACTCATTGATCACTGTTGCTGCCCAAAGCCTCATGTGAGCCAAACATTTCCTTCATCGCTTCATGAACAGAACCTATTGTTTGAAAGTGCTCATTGTCAGAATCCACAAGTAGAGCATATCATTTCGGTTTAAAGAATAACCAGGTGGGAAAATCCATTAGACTGCAAGGGATTTATATTATCTGAGTAGCGCTATTGTTCAAATCTCAGGTTGCCATGTATTTTAGGAGCTTATTTCAGTCAAGCAGCAATATTTGAAGGTGTCCCAGGATGCAAGCATCTCGCTCTTCAGTAATGACCTAGTCATCTTCTGCTCTCAAGGAACCTGTTGATGCCTATACACCCCACGCAAAACTAATGCCCTTATTACGAGTTTGTGGTACTGTGACCCCCATGTTGGCGGTGGCAGTCAGACTGCCAACAGGTTGGTGGAGAAGACCACCAAATTATCACTATGGCGGTGATCCTAACAGAACACAGCCAAAGCACCGCCGGGACTGCCAGTGTGGCCAGACTGCCACGAACAAATGGAGCCACAGCAGGCCGGCAGAGACCATGTACTTGTTGAACCTATTACGAGGTTGCACACCGCCAAGCTTTTTGCCGCAGTCGGACCACTACGGAAACCCAGGCGGAAACTAACTGGATAAAAGGAGACACTCACCTTCAGGAAGCCACACCCGTCCGGAGCCGATATGGAACCAGAACTAGATGTCATCCAACTGCTCCTGCTCGCTGATAGACAATGGAATCTTCGCCAATGATGACAACAACCATAAGTACACGCACACTTACCTGTAGCAGTTGTATATTGTCCAGTTTTGTACAGTTACATAACATACCAGAGGGATGGGGGTGCAAGGGCAACACTCACACGTAACAGTACACTGACACGTACACTCACACACAACTACCAAGACACCCACACATACACAGCACACACACTGCAGCCACCACACACACACCACATGTCAAGAACACACACTTACACACGGCAACACAGCACAGGCCCAGTCTCACACAAGACCATACAACATAACAACACGTCACAACAACACTACAACCGCAACATCATAAACACATTAGCAAGCTCTCACAACCGACACTAGCCAGGGACACATCACACATACAATGCAACAAACAACCAACACAGGATGGGGGGGTGGGGCTTTGGCTTGGAACAGGGGGGTTAGGTTTAGGTTTAGGCTTGGGAGGGGTTGACTTCTTGGTGGGTGAAGGGGCATGGGTACTGGCGAGAGGAAGAGGGTAGGGGAGGCTTTGGAGGTGGAAGGAATTGCTTTGGGGAGGGAAACTGAATGTTTAGGGATGTTATAGGGGGAGGAGCAGGGAAAAGGTCTAATTCTGAGAGGAAAGCTTTCCTAGAGGCACCGGGACGGTCATAACAAAAGGGTTTGGGTTTGGAGGGAACAAAATGGCTAATAAAATAGTTGGTTAGCCATTTCACACCTACAGAACATTAGCATGGTAATAACATTCATAACCCTGACATCAATTTATGGGATCCAATAGGAGTCTAGCAATACCTCCATGGTTACCTACATTTAGGATGTCCACTCAGATGACACATTTCAGAGGCCTATGTACATCCCTCACTTACCAAGGAGGTACACCTTGTAACAGGTCTAAATAAGTTTTGTAAGATTGGCATGTGAAATGTCAGATGGACATCACAGATACACATGATGCTGTCACTCATCACAAACCTTATGAAAAGTAGTAATGACTGTACATTTTGGGGACTGTACATCTATGTGTTCCTTGGAGATGTTTGACCCTTTGCACTTACCACATTGTCTGAGCTTAAAATCTTTCAAATCAAGTCTGTACTTACCCCCTTGTGGCTGCTGTGCTTTCCTCAAATGCCCATCCAATTCCCGGTAGGCCACTGCCAATATATGAGCCATTAGGGGGGGTCAAGGTCCGACGGGCACCCACTTCCTCCTTGGGAGGATATCCCCAGCTGGACCTCTGAGGTCTTCGGTGCCCAGCGTCTCAGGTCCTCCCACCGCTTCCTACAGTGGTGCTCCGCTGGCTGTGAATCCCCGGGGTCTGCACTTTCTTGTCGATGGCACACCAAATCCCCTTTTTCTGATGGGTGTCGACCTGCATGGATGACACAGACAAGAAGAGAATTTCATGTCCACATGCACTACACCAAAACAAGCAGGGTGAAAATACAAGTTAGTGTAAGTAGCCATACACACACTGCCTACAACATTGCCTTCATTGAGGAATGGCCATCTGCAGTCACTTCATGTCTGACGTAGAGACAGGCATACAACATGTATATCCAGCGCCAGGTGTCAGTTTGAAACATATGACTAGACCACAAGCATATCTCTAAACATGGTATATCTGTCCAATTATTTTTCATCCTATCTTCAATTATCATGTGATACAGAATGCAGGTGGGTCAGGGTACATACATCACACACTTTCTACTATGTTGTAGGACTCAAATTCTAACTATACACATGTGCACATGTCCATCTACCCACATATATTGCCTCAATCCTTCATTCAACCACATTTCCTGAACATCATCATACACTCAATATTTCAAACATTGGCATTGTATTGCACTTACCTGCTCCTCTAGTGCACCATAGAGCTGTTCCTACAGGGTAGGACCTACTCCACAAGCTTGTCCAGCTCTTCCGCCGAGAAGGCAGGGGCCCTATGACCTGCAGGACGTGGCATGATAGCTCCCAGAGGCAGTACACAGCAGCTGAGGTAGTGGAGGTCTTGATGGCAGCAATGTCAGGAGTCAAGTGAGAGATGAAGTATGAGATGGCAGTCACTTCCGAAACGTACATGACCGTCACCGCCGGCGGACATCCTCATTGGCTCAAGACCGCCAATGGCAGCAATGTGTTTCAATGGCAATGTCCACCCCGGTTGTATCCGCCTACTGCCATGACGACATCCGCCAGCGAAGTTAGGTCACATCCTAATGTCCAGTACAGTAGGTCAGGCAGCTACCATTTTAAGGCTCATATCTGCACGAAAATGTTTTAAAAGTTCGTTCTCAAGCTGTGAAACATATCTACGACATCATGTTCACTGCTGGCTTTAGGCAGCATGTCGAAGTGTGCATGTATTATTTACAGGGTGTAAAATTGATGTATCCTTCGTTATGTACATGTAATAGTGTTGTCAGCAGAGTGATGGCAATCTAAAATAGGTATAGGTGTATCAAATATGTGCAACATGTTAAGAAAGTTAATGTCACAGAGACTGCCAGTGACATGTGTCTCCATTTTATGAACCTGATAGAGGTTAGGGGATGTGAATGCTATTTAAAGCCATTTTTTGCCTAGGTATGTGCTGTGTACAACGTATGTACAGTTTCTTGTTTCAATATTTTGCATTATATGCGACGTAGGTGTGATCATACTTATGCTGTACAGATTGAGTGATACATATACATACTGGTTTTCTCCCACATAGTTACCCTGCTATGATAAGAGCGAGACAACCTCCAGTGTACCATCCACTAACAGACCTGCAGACCATGGAGGAGCGACATGTGATTCAGATCTACTGCCTGGATAGGCATACAATCTTGGACCTCTGCTGCAGTTGGAGCCAGATCTAATGCCTGCCATTCGTAATCCCTATAGCATACCTCCCATTGTACAAATTACATCAATGCTGCACTTCCTGGCCACAGGCTCCTTCCAAAATACTGTGGCCCTGACTGCAGGGTTGTCTCAGCCTATGTTCAGTCTGGTCATAAAGGCTGTACTGTCCTCATTGTTGAAACACCTGGACAGCTGCATTTGATTTCCACAACGTGAAGATTTGGCCCATGTAAAGCTGATTTCTATGCTTTGAGACACATTCCACATGTGGTTGGAGCCATAGATGGCACCCATGTAGCATTGGTACCCCCAAATGCCAATGAACAGGTTTTTAGGAACAGGAGAAATGTCCACTCCATTAATGTCCAAGTGGTCAGTTTGGCTGACCTTTACATTTCACAAGTTTGTGCAAGGTACCCTGGGTCAGTCTATGATTCCTTCATCATGCAGAACAGCAATATCCCATTGCTGATTACACAACAATACTCAGAGAGAGCCTGGCTGGTTGGTAAGTCACATATGCCATGTGACTTACCAACCATGACTTACCAACTTATGTCAGACATGTGGATGTCCAAGATTTACATTTGACCTGTTGTGATGATTCCTTGCAGGGGACTCTGGCTACCCAAACAATCCTTTGTTATTGTCACTAGTGAGGTACCCAACCATGCCAGGGTAAGTCCGCTTCAATGAGGCCCACAGAAGGACAAGGCGTGTTGTGGAGTGGACTTTTCAGCTCCTGGAGGCCAAATTCCACTGCATCGATAAATCTAGAGGAGCTCTCCTCTACTCATCCACCAAGTATGTCAAATTATTGTTGTCTGCTGCATGCTCCACAACCTCGCCCTGAGACATCAAATCCCATTTATACCAGATGTTGGGAATCCAGCAGTTCCAGTGGGTGGGAATGCAGAATTGCCAAGTGACGATGAGTATGATGAGGATAAAGCTGGAGACATCAGGGCTCATCTAATCAATCAGTACTTCACCTGACTTTAGGTATGTGATGTGATGTAAATGAAGTTATTAAGTGGGGAATTGGTGTAGTTTGGAATGCTTGATGCAGGTCTTAGTATGACCATGAGTGAAGTCAAAAGTAGCTCCAAAGCCCATGACTCAGGTATGCATGCAGATTGTTACAAGGTGTAGTGTCCAGCCATTTGATCAAATTGGTCTAAGTTTTTCACCATACACAGTCACATTTGTATGTATGAATTGGCTGTGTCATGTTTATGTAGCAATGTGGCCTATACCTTATGCTTGTCATTTACAAGTTGCAGGTTAAGTGAACAGGCTCATCCTTATTTGGCAATATTTGACAGTGTCACAGGCAGATGGGATTTGCAGACTGACAATTGAGATGGCCATGGATTGAACCAGGTACTATCATGCTTGAGATTTGTTGTGTGACAGTTCTATGCCCAGACTTTCAGGACAGTGGGATGGTAGTGTCCTGTTCCACACTTAAGACCTATCTGGCATTGGATGTGGGGCCAATGGTGCAATGTGTGTGTTCCTTTATTTAAGTAACATGTCATCATGTGCCATTCATACCCTCTAACATCATAATGGTTTGTGGTGGTCAAAACTAACTTGTATGTAGCTGTCAGTGTCTTTCCTCATTGCAGACCAATGTGCATGTGTCTGAAGACTGACATAGGCGAGTAGCAAGCCTACAGATACTTGCCATGGTAAGTGGAAGGTTCCATGACTGGGGATATTTGTACTGACCTCTATCTTTTTCCTTGGTATGGTCATTTGGGAGCAATGGTATGGGGATGTGATAAGGCTTTAGCTGATGATACATTGAACCATTGTGATTGCCTCCTGGGATAGTATAAGACTGACATGTCCCTAACTTCAGAAGTCTGTGATTTGTTAGAGCATGACATCTATGCTGAAACTCTGAAGGTTGCAGCAGTATTTCACTGTGTTATCCTTGGCATTCTCCCAACCTATGTGCTGGAACGTGAATTACAAGTGATATGAGTTATGTGTGTCACTAATAGGCAATACAAAATCTAGCCTGGTAATACAGTATATGTGTGTGGAACATAACAAAGGTTTTACATTTGAGAGAAACGTTTTTGTGCAAGAGGTGTTTTACATGACAGTTTTTATATGGTTGATAAATGACTAACACATGATCCGTGTTTAAGTAGTATTTATTGGGGAGCGCACAGCAAAATGAGTGAATTGAAACAAAGCATTACAAAAGGTTAACAGTGAATGGCTCAGTCATGGTGCATGAAATCATCAGGGTTGTAGCTGCTACAACATTTGTGGACACAAGTCTAGTGTCTTTGTACCATAGGAAAATGTAGATAGGTCTCAGAACAGTCAACAATGTGTATATGTGCCACACAAGGGAAAATAATCAGTAGATGTTCACTTCCTAGCAGTGGTTTTGGTCTTGCCACCTGTTCCTCCTGAATGTTTGGTGGGACGACCACATTTGCAGGGGGATTCTTCAGCTACAGGGGCTGGGGTGTCTGAGGCACACCCTTCCCCTGGCAGGGCCTCCATCCCACTAGCTGCCACAGGTGTAGAAGGGCCTGATGTTTCAATGCTAGTGGAAGAGGCCAGATGTTGAGTACCAAACCTACCCAGGGTGGTATTCCTGTCCCTCATCACCCCTGCAATGTTAGCCAAGTGGGCTTTTTGGGCCTGCCACCGCTGCATGACTCCCTGGTGGTTATCCATCTGCAGCTCTCTGATCTCCCCCATCATGGAAAGTACCTGGCCTTGGGCTTGTTGTAAAGCTCCCAAGACCTGGGAGATGGTGTCCTAGCCAGTTGTGTCCCTAGGAGCCTCCATCCTCTGGCTCATACCATCCCTCCCACGCACCCTACCCCTACGTGCCTGTGCTCCTGGAACAGTTTGCCCACTCCCACTGGTGGCAGGTCCATCATTGTCTGGGGTCACAACAGGAGACTCAGGTACCTATACTGGGGGGTACAAGATAGAAGACACTGCTCTTTGGACACAGGTTCGGGAGGAATGGTTGCCTGTGATGTTGTTGCAACAGGGCTGGGAGGAGTCAATGTGGGCAGGGTGAGACTCACAGTTGTTGACTGACCAGGTGTCCCAGATGGGCCAGCTTAGTACTCAATGTCCACACATCCAGGGGTGTGTTGCTCACTGTGACAATGGTAAGGTTACCTGTAGAAAAAGTGGAACACACAGTTGTTGAAAGTTATGAAACAAGTGATTTCGAAGTTTGACCGCTAGTTTTGCGATGTGACATGCACACAATGCCTTTACATGATCGCCTGTTATGACAATGTAACCTACTTCCAAATCTGGGTTAGATCTATGTGGGACACAGAGATTTCCAATTGCATACACTATGCTCCAAGATCTTGTAGTATCTTGGATGCTAGATGACTGTTCATTGACACAGATTGTGTCTGAGTAAAGATATGACAATGTAAAGTGATCTCCTAGTAAGGTGTATATCACCTTTGAGTCTACTAACAGCTGCTAAATGTACTACGGTAACAGAGCTGGGCAACAGTATGGGAGTTACCATTTTACCTGGGTGTATTGCAAGTACACCCAGCTCCCTATATAGTTTTCCCCATCAGGTGAGTACATGACATTGTTTGGATGGTCATTTCAAGGGCCAGTTTAGTATGGAACACAGCTGTAGCTGTGTGTTGCTTACAATAGTACTGGTAGTAGGCCATAGCATTGCTGTTATTGCCATAGACTGCACAATAGTGGAGCATTTAGATGTGTAAATTTGATTGTTAGTTTCACATGCAGGGCTATTTTGATTGTCGAACACTGTTCTGGTTTTCTTAAAGGTAGAACAGTGCCTGCTGGGAGCTGTAGTACTTTCAGGCAGTGTACTACCATTGCCACACACAGACAGTGTGCCCCCAGGTGAGTTTAGTTGACATGAGGCATGCCAGAGCAGGGTATTGGACATCTAGACGCAGGTGTGGTGGGTGGGTTGGTTGTTGATTTGGCCAAAGGTGATCAGTGAGCATGCAAGACAAAACGTTTTGGTCACATTAATGGTGAACTAACTTACCAGACTCCGCTCCCCCAGGTATTCCTGTCAGGCCCTCAGGATGCAGGATATCCAAGACCTTCTCCTCCCATGATGTGAAAGTTGGGGGAGGAGTTGGGGCCCACCGCCAGTCTTGAGGACTGCCAGCTGTTGCCTGGCAGCCATGGACCGTACCTTCCCCCTAAGGTCGTTCCACCTCTTCCTGATGTTCTCCCTTGTGCGTGGATGGCTGCCTGCATAATTGACCCTGTCGACTATCCTTTGCCACAATTCAATTTCTGTGGTGATTAATGTTTCCTGGACTTGTGCTCCAAATAGGTGTGGCTCTACTCTGATGATTTCATCCACCATTACCCTCAACTCATCATCAGGGAAACGTGGATGTGTTTGTGGGGACATGGTAGTGGTGGATGAGACGGTGAGGTTGAAGAAATGGAAAGGAAAATAAATTGGTGATAAGGTGTGGGTGATGTGATGTGAGTGGGTGATGGTTCGTGTCTATTGTGTGGGGTACTAATTTGTGTATTGTGTGGTGTGCAGGTGTGGGATGAGTGCTAGGAGAAATGTGTAGAGGTGCCTATTGTATGCTTTGTATGGTTTGTAATTTTTTGTTGTTGTTTCTATTTGGCTTTGTTTGGTATTTTTGCTGCAAAGGATTGTGGGATGTGAAGGGTAGTGTTCTATAGTGCAGTGTGTAGGTGTGTCGGGTTTGTGGATGTGTGTCAGGTGTGGGGTTTTCAAATTATCCAATGTGGTCTGGTATATTACTGTGGTGACCACCGACCGCCGCGGTTATCTCCGCCATTGGCTTCCACCATGGAAGAACTGCTATTGTGATTTCTGGATCGTAATATGATAGGGATTTTTGGTGGGCTGGCGGTGCTGGCGGAGGGACTGCCTCTTTCCCTTCTGCCAGTTTCCTGGTGGTTTGGGAAATTTAGTGGATATTGGTGGTCTTCGCTGTGTGACTCTTAATACAGTGGTCGGATTACTGCCAACATGGCGGTCTTTTGGAGGCCGCCACCACAGTGGTCTTGCATAAAGACCTCCAAACTGGTAATGAGGCCCTAAGATGTGCTAGCTGTCACTACTAGCTGCCATCCCGTCCTGCTTAAACGGTGGGGGCAACATTTTCTGCTGATCATCAGAGCAATAACTGCAAATAAACCCTAAAATGCCCTGACTCAGACGTGACAGGCACCCCATTCAGCCAATAAGGTCTCAATGAATGGAGCCAATGGCTTAAGACGTCAAACCCAAAGCATTGTATATATACGCTGTATACTGTGTATTGTTCTGCCATGATGTTTTGTTACAGCATGCTGTCAATCGAGATCTAAAGATCACCTGGCCAAGGAAAACTGCCCATTTTAGCAAACAAGTTAGCCAAGACAAAATTATATGTTAAGTTCTTATTTAGAAACAGCACTTCTGATAAAGAATAGCAACCACCAATGCAAGCAATGTCCAAGGACAGGTCTACCGTGGAAGTTAGCAAAGGTGATATAGTTGTGTTGCGCGTGGTACCATCAACCGCTATGAAGGCGAGGGCGCCAAAGGAGCCAACAGGTTTGGGCTAACTAAGATTGTAATCAGATAACATTGTGGTTCATAAAGCTTTCACGATTCCAAAGGACAAACATGATATTTCACAATCGGCTTAATAAACATTACGCACAATTTGTTGATAAAGATTAAAATCTTCCTTTGTGTTTGCTCTTTTTCAAAGCTATGCACTTTTTGTAAAATTATGTGTAAATAATAACTTCATTCATTGGAAAAGAACCAGAGTCAACACAATGAGAAAACCACAAATAGCATTTGCTTCCTGGTGCTTAAAGCAACAGCCTAAACCCCAGGTTTGAAATGTATTGACTACAGTGATCAACAGAACACCCAGTGCCTTCTTTGTCACTATAACACATTGGAAACTGTGTCTGGGAGTCTTGTTAGAGGGGGCTAAAACGAAGAGAACCTGAGTGTGAATGTCATTATCATGTGAAAAATGCACTAAGCAGGAACTGGACAACATTGCGATGTACAAAGTCAAAGATTGACTCTAAAGGAAGAAAGGAAACATTAAGTTCACCTTTTTCTTTTTTCTTTAGTTAAATTTACCAAAGTTTATTTAGTTCAGCTAAGTTTAGATTCGTTTAGGTAAATGTATTGTATATTGGTTGGGTAAGTTCAGTTTAATTAAATATAGTTTATTTTATTTCAGTTAACGATGTTTTGTTTAGTTTCAGTGAAGTTCACATTGGCTCTTTATTTTAGTTAAGCTTAGTTCGATTTTGGTTAGTTTATTTTAATGTAATCTTTTTGCTTTCAATTTCGTCGTGCTTACTTTAATGTTGATTGTATTAGTTTAGTAAACATTCAACTAAATTTCGATTAGCCAACTTTAATACAGCCTAATCAGCTTGGTGTAGCTTAGTTTAGTGTCATTTGTTTTAAATAAATTTTATTTTGCTACGTTTTCTTGCTATAACTCGGCATAGTCTAGTTTAATTTAATTTAGTTTAGTTTAGTTTAGTGTAAGCGGGTTATAAAATTGTAAATCCTGAGGATCAGAGTCAAACGCAATTAAAACATGTGCAACTGATGCAAGCTGGGCAATGACCCAGCTTGCATCAGTTGCACATGTTTAAGGGAATGTCTTAAAACTGAAATATTCAGATTCAGCTTCCAAATGAGTCACCTGGACTCTCGGGGGGACGATTGCAGAATATCAGCTGAGGGCACCTTCACTACCATGCTGGATACATGTCACACCCATTTCCCTTTTACTTGGAATTTAATGTGGAGCTCACTCATTCAGTGCTCAGAGGAAACTGTAATGCAGTATGAAAAAAATAATGACAAACGTCTAAGAAAAGAAAAGTCTAAAGATTTTTGGCAGAAATGCAACATATGGAGTCTGATACCATAGCTTACCATTTACGCAGAGGAAGCTTCCTGCCATGCTTAACATCAATTTATGGACCCTTGACTTCCTTCTCAAGGAAAGACACTTCTACTTCACATACATTATCGTCTGACACATAAAGAGGAGACTACAAAGGGAAATGAGGTTCTGATATAACACAAACTCTAAGACTGAAGGTTCAGACACAACAAGGATGCCACCAATGTTCCTCAACTCCTCATCTCACCCTTCAGACCCCTGAATATAATTCCTTGAGCTACAACCAGTGGGACAAAGCTGCTATGTGTGCTGCATGTTGCTGCCATGGGCAGAAAGTAACCAGATGCACGATTGGCTCCTTACAGTCATATTTCTAGAAGCCTGTATGGCAAGTCACTGAAGTGCTCAAATAACATTCTTCCAGGCTCCACAGCATATATGTCACGCACAAACTTCTACAACTTCACCGACTTAGCAATCATCTTAGGGGCTATTAAAGGCACGTTGCTAGCTGTGGAGAAGACTCATAGTTTCTCCTTTAGGTGCTCAAAGGGTACTATAGCCCCAACAGCATACTCTAATTGCTTCCCAGATTCAACGTAAGCAGTCCCTGTAAGAAAGCAAATAGTGTAACTGTGCCCCCTAGGTAAGTAGATCACACAAGCATGCACCACACTCCATCTCAAAATGATAGCCCAAATATACCTAACTCCCACCTCCACCTGCAGGTGGAGCAAATTCTCAATGAAGGGATGTTGGTGACACCATAACAAAACCCAGTAGACAGAGCACAGAAAGGGAATAACAGATCGCTTGTCAGGGCAAGGCACACCAGTAGGCTGTACAAATGAATATGACACATGACATAACTATGGGATCCTAAATATCATACAACATGAATATCGTGTCAAAAATATTGTCACTGCCAAAATATTGTGTAGTATAATATAAAATGCAAGAACTTCAGTTTTCTTGTATATAATATTGTGTAAAATAATAATGTATTTAATATAGTTAAATGTAGTGGAAATAAGCATCTTTTTTTAAATTAATTTACTATATATTGGTTCTTATTAGGTGTTAGTATAATTCCTTAAATTATCATAATTTGTTACTATTTTGTAATATTACATGTGCAAATTCATTATTTTTAAAGTTAATTCCTAATTTGTAATGTAGTAGCAGGTTGTTGGGTTTTTAGGAGTATAGGGTGGGGAATTATCTTAATTATGATTTATTATTTATTGCTAAATAATTTGTTGGTGTAATTCATATATTTAATTGGTTATTACTTATCAGAACGTATTGATGTAATAGTTGTTATTTTATTCATTTAAGTGTAAGATTTTAGCTATTTAAATATTTTTTTACATTGTAATTAGTAACTGTAGTATAAGTAGCTTGTTGTTGGATTTGTATGAAAGTAGAGTGGGAAGTTAATTACACTTTACAATTTTTAAATGTTAAATAAATGGTAATGCAATTTAAATGAAATTTAAATCTATAATAGGTTATTGGTAATGGAAAGTGATGAATTGTTAAATGGTTATTTAAATAAATAAGAATAGATTTTGATTTTATTTATTTTTAATGTGCATTTAGTAATTTAGATCCTAGTAACAGGTTGCTGGATTTGTAGGGGAATATGGTGTGCAGTTCTTCAATTGATAATTTTATGAATCAAGTTTTAGGTAAATATTAATATAACAATTATGTAAATTTTGAAACTGATAAATATTTTTGTATGATGTATTTAGTATTTATTATTACTTCTGATTGAATTTGCTTAATTTAAGGAGTAATTTAATGTTGCTATTGTTTTATATATACATATGCACATTTTTTAAAGATTAAGAACTTTATAGGCATTAGGGAAGGAAATAATTTGCCTTTCTTCAAAATTATTCAATTGTTTAAATGTGTTTGATTTTTTAAAAATACTTTTGTTATTTTTTAATTTCTATAGTATTTATTTTTAATTTAAATATGTATTAATAATATTTTGTTATGTATTTCATTTTGTTTTAAGGAGCGATTATGTGTTGGAATGATGTATGTAACCTGTTTTATGTCCAACACTTTCCCTACTATTGCTTAGATTATAGTGGGAATAGAACATTTAACCCCTCTGAAGTCCAACACCTTCCCTACTGTTGCTTAGATTGGAGTGGGAATATTAAATGTAACCTCTCAGAAGTCCAAAACGTACTGTACTGGTGCTTAGATTGGAGTGGGAATAGTACCCTCTGAAGTGCAACACTTTCCCTACTGTTGCTTAGACTGGTGCGGGAATAATAGATCAAATCCCTCTGAAGTTGAGGACTTTACTTATTGCTGTTTAGACTGGAGTGGGAATGGTATATCTAACCACACTGAGGTCCAACAGTTTCCCAACCGTTGCTTAAATTTGGGTGAGAATAGTACATTTTTCCTCTCTGAAGTCCAACACTTTTCCTACTGTTGCCAAGACTGGAGTGGGAATAGTAAATCTAATCCCTCTGAAGTCAAACATTTCCCCTACTGTTATTTAGGTTAGAGTGTGAATCATAAAGCTAAGCCCTTTCAATTCCAACACTCCCTACTGTTGCTGTTGGAATATTGTATTGTTTAAAAAAATAATCATATATATATATATTTATATAGTTTATTTAATGTTGCAATCATAAATACTGCATATGTTATGTCTTATATTCGTATTACATTGTATATTTTTACTACACTGTTTTTTAAATTAATTTTTCCGTTTACGTTTTTGTGTTATTGTTAATATTTCAAATGTTATTATTGACTGTTAAATATATATATATATATATATATATATATATATATATATATATATATATTCACTTTAAAAAAACAAAGGTTACAGGGACGTTATAGTTAGGTTCTGAATTTACTCGGAAAAAAACAGAGAAATTCAGCAGTTACAGTTAGAGTTATTTAAAGTAACTATAACTCGCGGCCTAAGGTAACTATAACTCACGTCCCCGCCATACACAGTTTTTCTTCAAATTTGACTTCTGATTTTTCATTGATATTTTTATTGCCATTATAAAAGTTGCCATGAGTGTTGTAATATCTGGGGTAATTGGCAGTGCATGGCAAGGGCGTGAGTTATAGTACCTTAGTAAACACCCAACCTCTCGCTGCGCACGGCCGATGGCCGTGTGTGGCAGGAGTTGGCCACAGGGCCTGTCTTTCGGGGTGTGGCAGTCCCCAGGGATGTGGGGGTGGCTGTCCCCATTTTACATAATGATTTTACCCTGGGGAGGCCCCCTTGCACATTTCAGCCCCAAGGAGTTGGTGGTAATGTTCCCTCTAATTTTTTTCCTTTGTGTGCAGCAGTAAAAGGTCTCTGTGCGCTGCAGCCAAGGCTATGTGCACCAAGAACCTGACCATGCATGCAAGCCTGGCCACTATAAGGAGGGCTTGGGGGTTCTTCTTCCATTAAAATTTGGGCAAAAATTACACGGTCTACTACACATATTTCACTATACATTCAACTGTATTAGCTTTTAAAGCATAGTAAATGATGACCTTACAGTGTACCAGGACAGGGCAATCTTTGTTGGGCCCTTCAATGATTCCCTCACTATCACTTTCCAGGAGTGCCCGCATCTCTCCGGCAATTGCTGTACCTACCCCATGCTTTCATCCTGCTGTGAAGGACAAACCCCATGTTAACATACACAAACATAAAGAACATGACAAGCACATACATGGATGACAGGATTGAAGCTCTGGAATACCTCAAGACACTGGCCCATCTATATACTTTCTCACTCATGCCATCCCTTAGGAAATCTCCTGCGAGACCCCTCTGAGACCAGTTACTGTTAAGTTTTACTTATTTTTCTTGTTCACTTCATCATCACTTTTCATGTTACCTTCTCTTCCTTCGGGACATGAGCACGCTGCAGTTACATGTGGGGATTGATCTGATCCGGGGAAGGCCCTACTGGTAAAATTGCATCACATGATTACTTAAGCAAACCAAGTAAACATGACACCAGACTGCGCGACCAACCCCACATAAACACACCCACCAAGTGAAACCTGAATGAAGTTTACTAATTGGAACAAAGCTAAGTGATGTGTACCTTTTAACTGATGCCTAATGTCAATGCTCACACTGCTGTTTCCAAGAGAATGTACAATTCTTTGTTATGAACTGTGATGTACAGGAAAAACCATATAATCAATAAACATATTTAAAAAAAATGATTGTAACTTATGAACTGCACTGTAACAAAAGGGTCTCTGTGACAAAAGCAGTATCCCACTAAGCTATACACATGTAATATTGTTCTGTGATCTGCATGGTTCATGTTCTTTGTTGCAGGCACTTTATCCCTCTGCACTACCTTAGATGAGTTAAAGCTGCCACTAGACAAAACTCCAATCGCTCTCTAGTAGGTACATTAATCACCAGAATTATCTTGCAGATGCACACATGTTGACAAATGCAAAAATACATGTGCATACATGCAAACAAACCGCACATATGTGCGTAGTCAAACTACATACGCAAGCATACAAACACACATCACATATGCACAAATGCACATTAATGTGCACACAGACACACAAACACACAACTTATGCAAATGTATACATTTTGCATGCCCGCTATTGTCCCTTCTTTCTGTGGTGAATGTCCCAAAAAGACCTCCATGGTCACAAATTTCACAGTGGCGGTATCTAAGCATAAGTAAAACTTTTGTCGGTGTTCTGAGGCATTCAGTATTTTCAAAGTTTCTCTTGCGTGATATTTTTAAAGTACGGTCTTCTGAGTGGTGCTTTCAGAAACCTGCTTTCGGTGGGATGTGCTGATAAAATTCCTGTGTGTTTCACTAGGCTAGGGCGATAAAGTTCCACCTTCTATGCAGTTTTCAAGACAACTTCCCCTGCCAATCATTAGTAATTATAACAACGCTCTATACTCAACGATACTCATTTTATCAACCTTGGCCGGCTGAAAGTCTGAGTGAGCCGGTTATATTCCAATGAGCTACGCTACCTTAGATGAGTCAAAACTGCCACTAGACAAAATTCTGATCCCTCCCCAGCAGGTGCATTAATCACCAGGGGCATCTTGAAACTTTTATTGTTGCCTGAAAACTATGGGATATACCAGGAACTCTTTACCAGGTGCTTTCAGAACTGCTGCTCTGCTACAGAAGTGGATTCCAGTAACAAAAGTGGCCCCTCACGCTTCAAACTTTCCAGCTTTGTGTGTGAGTACCTTTAAATATAAAATCACTCTTGAACGTGTTAAATTGTATTTATCTAACAAAAAGCATTGCCCTCTCGAAGCATGCCACGCACTTTCATGATCAGGAATGTCAAAAGTTTCACAATCTTCTTCACAAATCCTGCAGTCTGCCTCCTATTTTTTAAATGAATACAGCAGGTGGCATGTGGAGGAGCGACTACCTACTCAACTTCTGACCCTCTTAACCCCGCAGGCTGCCGTAGAAGAGGAATACTTACATGACACTCGTGCTCTCCTCTTCAACGGTGGTCTCCTCACCTGCCTGAATTCGCAGCCACTGCTTCCAAGGAATACAGCAACAAGATAATGACTGTTTTTCGCGCCGCTTCCAGTTTATAAAGCCGTGGCACAAAACGTCTCTCCCGTGGTCTGCAGTGAAAGTGTGTGCGTGCTTCACACAAAACGCTGCGTGTTTGGGGCAGAACAGGTGTGCGTGCACACGCATGCACCTTACAGGGAACACAGGTTGGTGGTCCCCAGGGCTAATAGAAGCCCTAGAAAGAGAGCCTTGTATGCCCCCCTCCTCTTTCAATCCCACAAAGCTCCCGGGACATGGTCCACTCGGGGGAAAATAAAAAAGAGGGCGGGAGACAGCCTATTTTTTTTTTTAAATGTCGGGAAAGTAAGCCGAACCGCAGATTTTGCCAACATAAAAAAAAAATGCTAGGGGCTCAGGGGAACCCTATCCTGGCCCTTTTTCTTTTATTTCACTGTCTTTTGGGACTCGGTTGAACCAGAGTTCCAAAATGGCTGCCAACACTTCCTTGTTGAAGTGTTGGCAGCCAATTAGATATCAGCACAGGGAAAGTTGGATCCACTGGGGATCCAAGTCCCTAGATATCTATATTATTTGCCCTTTAATATCACTAAAGCCAGTGAACGGTTTACACCAAATCACAAAAAGCGTGCTTTCTGCACCAAGAGCTACCTTTCTGCCAAATTTGGTTCTGGCTTTAGTTGTGTTCAAAATCCCTATTAGAATTAAAATGGGAAAACACTTTTTTTTGCCCCCCCTCCTTTTTACTTGGTCCCCGCTTAGCGGATCACCCCAAAACTTTCCATCTACAACACGACCCTTAGGCATGACTTTTTGCGAAAATTTCATAAAGATTCATCAAACTACACCAAAGATATAATTTAGTCAAATGATGCTTTTTCTATGGGTGACCAACAGTAGGTAATATATATATACAAATTGTACAAAGATTTGGAGTGCCGTAAATTACTTTCTGGACACAATATATATATATATATATACCTGTACATATATTATAAAGGTTACTAAGAGTATTTATGTGCAGTTATATTTATATTTCAAATAAAGACTCAAAATTTGATATCTATTAAAAATGATATTTTGTTTTTTTTTGTTTGACACAATATTTTTGTCTTTTACATTATATGTATAGAAACACAATATCTTGGTAAACGCTATTTGTGACACAATATTCATGTCAGTAGATACTGTCGTTCATGATATTCGTTCAAACACCTAGGGATGCTTACAGAGAAATCTGTGGGCCTGTGTGAAGTCAAACGGATGAGTCAAATCAGGCTTCTAAAGACAGCAGGCTTCTTGCAGGTCTGCCTCAGACACATACATGGCCTCAACAGATCGCCCTACACTGGAAGAACCCACCATCCACTGCCATCACTGAGTACCTATAAGAGTGCAAGGAGTACCGGGAACCTTCAGGCGTAACCTAGCTACTGCCACTGGGACTACACTTCTGTCTGCATCTCTGCGCCTGAACCCAGAACTCCACAACCTCACCTGGTACAATGAAAATAGGAGGAGAGGAAACGGCAGATAAAGTGGCCAAAGGGTTTCTCCCAGCTACGGAATGGCCACAGACGTAGATTCCAGGGGCAAAGAGTGATGACTGAAGATGATGTGACCTGTACGCATGAGGATGAAGCAAATTCATGGTATTAGATTCTCACAGTAAGGGCAACAAAGTCTGAGAGGTGTTTTCCTGTGCGGATTCAGAATCAAATGTGTGTGTGCTGTCACTGCCTGGCTTCTCTCCCTGATTGTCCTCTCAGTGATGTGTCTGTCATTGACCCTTTGGAGTTTCATTAGCACCCATGTCATTATGGGCATATTCACAAGAACCTAGCTCCACTGGAGCGTCACTTTTTTTGACGCTCTGGTGGTGCGGTGCACTGCGCCGTATTTACAAGGTGGCGTTAAGCCGCTTCGCATGCAGTGGGTGTTGCTGTGGGTGTTCCACAGCAACACCCATTGCATTTTTATACTGCCCCAGATTTATGAGATTTTGTAAACATAAGGCAGCGCCAAAATCTAACGCCACCTCAGGGGTGTTGTTAGCTTGGCGCAATGAGGAGAAATGCTTTCATTTCTCCTAGTTTTGTGCACTTTCAATGTGTGTTGCACATAGAAACGCAGTCATCCTTGCGCCATGGCGAACGGATGGCTGCTTTGGCACTCTGCCGATAATTTAGCGCTGGTGCAGGGAGATGCACAGGGATGCGCTTTTCAATACAGCGCATCCCTGCTTTTTAGAAGTGGTGCTGCACTGCCAATTTTGGCGCCGTGGCCACGCAGCGCCACTTCTAGTAAACATGCCCCTAACTCTGCATCCTCCTCCTGTACTGATGCTTGAATTAATAGATGCCTGGGTACTCTGTCTGTTGGAGTGGTTTTGGTGGTGCCTGTTTTAATTTCATTCCTTGACTGACCTTAGGACACTATGAACACTGAAAGTGCAACAACTGCTCCAATCTCAACTTCAGTATGCACCTGCACAGGTATAATTCATAGGAAAGCAGGAGCTCTTGCAGAGATGCCCTGAAGCCTCATCTTTCCTATCTAACCCACACTGACTGCATAAAGACTCAATCGTGGGTCCAATGGAAAGGAAAGGGGAATATAGGGGGTGATTCTAACTTCGGCGGGCGGCGGAGGCCGCCCACCGAAGTTCCCCCACCAAAATACCGCTCCGCGGTCGAAAGACCGCTGAGGGTATTTTGGGATTTGCCCTGGGCTGGCGGGCGGCCGCCAAAAGGCCGCCCGCCAGCCCAGGGCAAATCAACCTTCCCACTAAGATGCCGGCTCAGAATTGAGCCGGCGGAGTGGGAAGGTGCGACGGGTGCAGTTGAAATACTTTGTGGGGCCCTCTTACGGGGGCCCCTGCCATGCCCATGCCATTGGCATGGGCACGGCAGGGGCCCCCAGGGGCCCCGCGGCACCCCCTACCACCATCCTGTTCCTGGCGGGCGAACCGCCAGGAACAGGATGGCGGTAGGGGGTGTCAGAATCCCCCATGGCGGCGCAGCAAGCTGCGCCGCCATGGGGGATTCTAAGGGCAGCGGTAAACCGGCGGGAGACCGCCGGTTTACCCTTTCTGACCGCTGCCAAACCGCCGGGGTTAGAATGAGGGCCATAATGTCTTCTGTCACCTGCAAACAATATCTGCAGAAAACAACCCTGACTTTTTAATGCAGGTGCAGTGTTGTTTTCAAGGGAAACTACTTTTGTTCGAGAGAGAGAACCTAGAAAGTCACGAATAAATGATTATCACAACAACAAAAGCAAAACCTTCAGCTGTATATTGGAATGAGTATGTCAGTGGCCTTCAAAAGTAACAAAGACCATATGTGAGATTGGTGGTTGCAGGTCTGAATGATGTTTACATAGAAAAAAAGACCATAGGTCAGTATTTGTCTGTAACACAATGTGCAGTTTAAGAATATGACTGAAGGTGTGTATAAGACCTGTGTCTCTAGAACAGTGGTTCCCAACCTTTTGATTTCTGTGGACCCCCACTTTAACATTAATGGAACCCAGGGACCCCCACTGAATCATCATTGGAATCCGGGGACCCCCGCCTGAGTCATTACTGGAAGCTGGGGACCTAATTTCTCCATATTTGTTAATATTTTTTAATTTTCTAGGCTCTCGTGGACCCCCTGAGAAGGCATCGCGGACCCCCAGGGGTCCCCGGACCACAGGTTGGGAACCACTGCTCTAGAAGGTGTGGCTTTAATTCTAGTGGGACTCTTATGGAGCTTGTAATCTATGGTCTTAAAGTGTATTCTCTCCCTTGCCTACGTTAAGTTATATAAAAAATCGTGAGCGTTTTTCCAACATGTGTTACTTTTCAAGGAGGAACCAGGCACAGTTCAGCCTATAAAATTTGATTCGACTCAACCTCTAAGCTGCTTTTGATATGAGAGACTGCAATCTACTCCTAGTTCAATTACACAGTCAGGCAGTAGCAAAAGTATTTTAGAATTGTACGTCTCACCCATTTCAATCTCATAGAGCCTCCCTTTCAACCCTCATCGAGGCGCTCAATTTACATAGTCTTCATTTCCATTCATAGGCTGATGACAGTTAAATCTACTTGCATGTCACAGGACCCAAATAACAGTTTGTAGCTGTAGCCAAAGAGATCAGAGCTACAGAGTCATGGATGAGCCAAAGCATTCTCGAAATTAATGGTTGCAAACCACAGATGCTAGATGTGGCCATGTGCCACCACCCTAAACAAATAAATGTTCCCTCCCACCACCACGTTCCTCAGAGAAACAGACGATCAAAGCCAAGACGAGGACCTTGGTGGAAACCTGAGAACACAACCTCAGCCTTAACACACAAACAGAAGAAGTTATGCAGTTGGTTTTCTACCAACAAAAACTCCTCAAAAAAAGTCAAGCCTACGTTCTAATGAAAATCACCCCGCGATAGTTGGTGTGTTAGTCACCTATTGACAACACCCGCTTTATCGGAGAACCTACATCCCACGTGCTAATACAATTATCCTGCTTGTGTCAAATTTAGCCTAAAAGCGAAAAAGTTCATCACTGTGCCCTTGAGCAGATACTAAGGCAGGTAGCGGATATCCATCGTAGGGGTTGACACTGGACTCACGATTGGGTTGCAGAGTTATTTTCACATCAGTGACATTTAATTATTAAGTTTGTGGTTTTCCACAGGGTGTATAAGGCCCAGGCATTGTTGGATTACTCCACATAATTAACTGATGTACCACATACACATTTGAGTGTACATGTAAACCTGTTTTCAATCAAGATCCAAATGCTGTAGAATTCAAATTATTTACAAACATTTAAACATTTTTTTCTGTGAAAATCACAATGGAGAAAACATGAATGTAGACTATCGGTAGTGTACAGAGCAAGGAAATGTGGATGTGAAGAAGTTGAGAAACAGCCAAACGTGGCAGATAAACAAAGCGTTAAGTTAAAGGGACAAGAACATTTTGGTTAAAAAGGAAGTGTTTACCATCCTTTTGAAGGTAGTAATGGTTGAGTTGTAGGGATCATGTGAGATGCAGTCCCAAATTGTTGTATTTTGTGATGACCAGTGAAACCAAGAGAAGTCTATTATTGCTTGTTAGGGAGTAGTCTCCCAGAACCTCAAAAAAGGTTTCAGTGACTAAATCAGGTACCGGAAGAGTTGGAGTATAGGTTTTTGAGATTTGATAACCAGACAAACCCTTTTGAAGATATCTGTGACTTCAGTGGGCAACTTGTACAGTGAAATAAACATTAGTGTGATGTAGGTAAAACCTTTGCTCCACACAGTAGTCTAGCGGAGCAGCAGCGTGTAATGCCACTTTTCAAAGGAGGGGGGTTAATTTAGGGTATACATGAGTTTGGAGTCACAGTAACTTTATCTGGGCAGGATAAACATTCCACCGCTACTTTGCCATCTTATTTAAATAAGAAGGTCTTTATTGACAACTGAAGTCTGAGTTAATACTGTGCATTTTTAGCAATATTGTTTTTTTGCTGAGAATGATTCTAAACAGTACATTGCATTCCCCCTTGATGGCAGGTTGACAGTCACATAAATTGAAGTAATCAACCCAGGACTGATCGGAAGTGGATGTTCACGAGTCAGAAATAAGTAATAACAATAAAAAAATAATAATCCAGTTTTAGGTGATGATGAACCATCTTGGTCTAGATCTTTTTGCAGGTTCTGACTAGAAAATCAACATCATCTAGGAGAGCGGCACTAAGATATAGTTGGATATCATTGGCATACTGATACTGTATTGACTATTAAGTAAGAACGCTGGCAGAGGCACCCAAGGCGTCCTAGTTAGAGATGTGAACATGCAAACCAGTTAAGAACCATACCCTGAATACCCATGTTGCCTTTTACTGGTTCTAATAAGGTTTTGTAGTTAACAGAAACAAAGCTGTAGGCAGTTCATGGAAAAATCAGAAAACAGGAGTCACCATTGGTAGGGATACAAAAGGTTTAATCAATAATTTGAAGAGTCTCAGTCGTGTTCCTCTTACCTGGTCTAAAACCATTTATTGTATATGATCTGCATAAGTTGTAGCAGCTCAATTCTCAAGAACCTTTGTGTGGAAAGTAGATATGAATGAGGACAAAGTTATTGAGCTCTCCAGGGTCTACAGAAGGTTTTTTTTAAAGTAGAAAAACGTCACCTGATTTAATACAAATCAGAATGTCTCCTTAATAAGCAAGTAGTTATTTAGATTTTTCCAGCAAGAGGCAAGATGGGTTCGTCCTTAGCCAGAGAAATCAGAGACATGATTTGAGAATTTCAAATTGTCAATAGTGTTCCTTAGCTTTGTCTTAGATATGCCCATAAAGGGGATCCTGCTGTTCAGACATTTCCTGTTTAGTGAATGACTGTGGGGTTATTTCAGGGGATATTGAGGGCGAGTTAGTTTCTTCTTTACTTTAATGTCTATAAAGGTAATACATTTCTCACTTTTACTTGTCACTGTGTGGATTTCTTGCATGTTGTACATCTTCAAAATGTCTTTGTGATTTTTGTTTGGTGGGTCATTTTAGTTTTTAATTGAGTTAGCTTTGGCTTCAAAGCTATTGTTTTTGTATCCTTTCCTGTCGGAGCGAAGATTTCCCAAGTTTAAAATTCTGATATTTGGACACTATTTTCAGTTGCTTGCTGTGAGTCCTTTCTTCTTTTTACTGAGCTCTTCATAGTGCCAAAAAGAAAATGGGGGTTATTCTAACTTTGGAGGAGTGTTAATCCGTCCCAAAAGTGACGGTAAAGTGACGGATATACCACCAGCCGTATTACGAGTTCCATAGGATATAATGGACTCGTAATACGGCTGGTGGTAAATCCGTCACTTTTCCGTCACTTTTGGGACGGATTAACACCTCCTCCAAAGTTAGAATAACCCCCAATATCTTGATTTTCAGACTTCCTTATTCAGAGCCACATAATTTATGATTGTTTCCATGGTCACATTACAATGAGAGATGCAATGATACAGATTGGGGCAGGATTAGTTGAGATATGAGAGTATAGGTTGCTTAGATGACTGGGTTCGGGGTAGCAGATCCACAGAAACATTTTTATAGACTGACCCTTGGTAGAGGCTTTGGTAAATTAAATGGCAAATGGGATTTAGTAGTGATATTATCTTTGAACTTGAAATGGATTATCTGCAAAGATATTGTTTTCTTTGCAGATAATGGGATCAAGTGTGGCACCCTCACACAACTGAAATGTATTCATGGTGAATCAGATTGCTATCATGGAGGGTTGTAGGGAATAGACTGATTATTGGGCTGCTGTATCACCCCAATGGTGGTTGAGATCACCCACAAACATGTTGTTAATGGAATGAATCAGCTGGGCGTTAATAGGCTCAACACTGGTGACATAGATGGAATTGTCACTGAGTGATTGATAGATGATTGTTGTTCTGCTGGTCAAAGAGGTGATGGATTTGTGTTTTAGTTCTACAACCATGCATTTGAAGGCAGCACACACCATAATGTGTGGCTTCTGATCTTGTCCTCTCCAAAGGGAAACCAATCCCCTGGTAGGTGATTGGTTGGTTGGTCACTGCTGATATTCACCTCCATGTTCTTCCAAGATGCCTTGGCTGATTGTAAAGAAGTTGAACGATTATGGACAAAAGTTGGACAGAGGAGCCACCAAAAATCAGTTCCAGAAGCCCCGCCTGGGCTATTGCATGCTTAGGATCACCAGTGCCCTTAACGTATTCTGTATGTATAATTTAGTCCTTTCAAGGCTGAATTGGAGGCATTTGACAAGATACAAAATGACATGAGAGGACCCTTCATTGCTCCAGAAGAAAGCAAGCATCTACAACTAGATGAATGATTCGTGGCTGGCTTGCGCCAACATCGGATACCTATACATTTCATTGTGGCAGATCAAATAAATAGTGATGCCTAACACCAATGTAAATAAATTCATTTTACAAAATATATTTCAATAATTTAAAACATTTACATCTTAAAACCACATTACAATGGAAAACACTACTATTAAAATAACTGTGCCCTGGAACACAGCCAAAATCTTTCATTACTTATTTGTTTTATGAATAGCCACTTTGACCTCGTTCTCATTGTCAATTTGAAGTCATTTAGAACCCCTCAGTGAAAAAGATTCCCACCATTTACATTTCCCCCTATATTCTATATGTTATGTATGGCTCTCAGTGAGCGCCACTGTCATGAATGTATGAAAACCTACTTCAAATCTGTAGTACAATGTTAACAACAGCATACATAGTCATGGAGGTACAAACTATTACTCAAACATGGATGTTGCCTTCTATTAGCTTGAAGCTTCCTATGGCATTGTAATACTTGTTAACATTTCATGGCCATCGTGCTAGAGGCATAGTGCTCAGTGCTACATTTTCCAGTAGCGTAACCTTGTTTTCAAACCTGTCAAGGGAACCAGGACATCTGCACATTAGATATGTTTTCACTGAAAGTAACAAGCTTCTGTTACATGATTATGCTGCATTGATTTGTATTGCAATACTTTGTATACACACCAGGTTGATTTCACAAGAATTTAATGTCTTAACTCCAAAAAGCCATTTCCTAATGAGAACCCTAGTCAGTTGAAATGACCATGGTCGTTGACTTTTTTTGCTTTGCTCCCAGCTATTCTGCATTAAACAGAAGGGGTGCTTAAGGCTATCTGGCCTGTTGTGTTTTATTTTTAACAGATGATGCAAGTGGGTGGTGAACTGCATCAATGTAAAAGAAGCAAGGGAGCGCCTAACCGAACTCCACATAAGAACCCTAGGCACTAAAGGTAAAGGAGAGGGTTCTCCAGAGGAACTGGGGTGGAGAGGAGCCCAGCGCTGGACCTGGTAACTGCCTACAATGTGAGTACTGATCAAACAAACAATTTTAGGTTAAATTCCTACACTGTTTACCATTTGTTCACATGGTTTACAGTGTTCATGGCTAAATATATTACCAAAAGGATGCACACAGTTGTCATCAGGGGAGGAGACATTGGGAATGTAAAATCAAAATGGTTGGGTAGGTAGGACGGGGAGCAGTCCAGAGGAAGGGAAAATAATCATGAGTGAGACACTATAGTATAGAGTGAATGGGTTCTAGAAATAATGATGTAATGGGAAAAAAGGTAGCAGTGCCAGGAAACAAAGCACAGACCCTTGGAGGATGATGTGTGAGAACAAGAGACTGCCTGATCCAGCCACCCGACATCTTCATGACACTCTTTGGGTGTAAACGTAAGGTTTATTGAAAGCAAGAGCATCTTTGGTGTGAGCGGGTGATACCTTCCTTCTCTACCTCCACAAGATCAGCAATAAGGAATAATACCTGAAGAAAGTCCTATGCTCCTTTCTGTATTCTTACTAGTTCCCTCTGCCATATCAGTATGTGCTGTGGGCACAAGGCATGCAGACCCTTTACCCAAATGTGATTGAATTATAAGAAATGGTGATGGGTGCCAGACAGTCTAAAGTACCCCACCATTAGGGACTCCTTTCCATGCTATTTCCCAACAATGCTGTAAACACACTTGCAAATACTTAAAGAGTGGGTGGGACTCATGGCTGAGGAGGGAAAGAGGACATTTCTATAGCAGGATACCCTTGATAGAGAGATTAGCTAATCTACAGAAGAGGCTCAACTTCAAAATTACATAGACCCCTAGCAGTGGCTGCTTTTCATCCAGTGGCAAGAGTGAAAGTGCAAGATTGAACCCTACATGCAGAGTATGAAAGACACTCAAGAGAAGTTGGAATATTTTATTAGTCACCTGAGGAACAGGGTTAGGACTTTAGCTTCAGATGCTCTGCCTCCTCCCTACCTGTTACCAATATCACTGAATCTCAAGAGTAGAAAGAGAGCGGGGATATGAGGAGAGAAGATTAGCTGGAGGAATTTCCCATGCTGGCTGTTGGGGGTCAGGGGCCTACCTGGATTTGCATCAGGAAACAGAGAAGCACATGCAGCACGCCGGTGCCTGGAGCACAAGGAGGTGACACACCACTGAGTGATGTGATACAAGTAGCGATCAATAAATAATCAAAGTTGAAGGCTGACTTCACTATTGTCGATCGGTCAAGAGGGCAATCAGATTCTGCAGTGGGGCGAAGGCACCTCAGAGAGCGAGACCCAACAATCACTTTTGAAAGTTTAGAAAAACTGCAGGGCAGTTGTCTAGATGACCTTCCCCCTCTCCCTATCCAAATGACAGTAATGATGACATTCCCTTAACTTCCCTCTTCTCACTTAGAGGGACTACCAGATGGCCAGTGGTAGAGTTGTGGTCCATGTTCCCAGAGCTTCCTCTAACCTAATTACCATAAACAAACTATTAACCAACATTTTGGAAAACACCAACTCAATTTCAAGAAGAATTAAAAAATGTTTTTGAAGTACACAACTCAACTAGGTAGATATGAATCAATTGTTGCAATTCATGCAATTCATAGTGACAAGTAAGGCGAGAGAGAGAATATAGGACAAAGTGCTGTGGCTGAGAGTTGACCCTGGGAAAGATGAAGACTTGAATATGGGAAGAATGCGCTGTTGAATGTGATCCACAAGATATGCCTGACTGGACAAACATTTCCAATTGTAATTAGAATAAGGGTGAGACTCTGGTCGATTATTTTAAAATACTTGAGGATGTCTTTGAAAGTACATGGGTCTATAATGTCAAATGGAAATGGCTCTGAGGGCTCTTAGTGGTGCTTTTGTGCTGGGTTTGTTATCAAATGTTAAGAATCAATTGACAACTATGTCTAATGGAGGGCAGACTAAGAAGTTCATGGAATTAAAAACCATTGTGAGTCACTGTGTGGTGCCAGAAGAGTAGAGTAGTTGAAAAAGAATGCCAAAACTAAGTTGATGCCATTGGAATTGCAGAACATGCATCAAGTGGTGAAGGGAGCAGTAAGGGGTTCCGCAAGGAGGGGGAGGCCAAGGAGGTCGGGGAGGTAGAAGAAATGGAAGAGGAAAAGAAAGCGACTGAAAGAGGCCCTTAGACCAGGGCGCTCATTTTATGAAACAGACAAATGGGCCATTGGAAGCAAGATTGTCCTAACTCTGCTCCTGGTGCTGCAGGACGTCTGGATCCACCTGAGTTCTACTGAACTGTTAAAAATCCCACCCTTAAAGAACAGCCAGGAAGGTTTTGACCCTGAAATGAATGCCTTAATAGCTGCAGAACAAAAGGGCCCTTATAGAGACTTTACCATCAATGGTGATCAACTCACTTGTCTTATTGACACCGCACACTTTGCAGGGCCCTAAAACTTCAGAATCCCTTTCTTTCGTTCTCTCAAGCACGCTCATAGATGCAGTTAGTATTTCCTACTGAGTTACACACAACATTGCAGACCCCATGTTCAATTTTGTAGGACTCATTAGTGATAAACATAATAGCAGATTTGATTAAGCAAACAGTTCTAGCACTTATTGGTAGTAGACATAACACCCCAATTTTACTGTTGCACAAAGCAATGAAGACTTCTGTTCCTTTTTTCTGTATCCCTGGACATGAGGCGAATCAACATCTTTTCTTGTCTATATTCTGAGGGTCCCAACATCTCCTCAAGGATTTACATATTCTCCCCAATCTTTTCACAAGGCCTAAAGAAGGATTTGGAGATGTTGATTTTTCCCCAGGGCTCTACTCTAATTTAATATGCTGACGATTGCCTGTTGGCGTCTGTTACTCTAGATCAGTGCACAGAAGAATCTCTCTATCTCCTAACCAAATTGGCTGAGAAAGGGCACAAGGCTCCAAAGGAAAAATTGAAGTTCTGCCTTTCTGAGTGGGATATTTTGTCCGTGAAATTACATTTGATAAGTGGCATCGATGTATACAGAAAGGTGATGGGTGGAATGCTTGAATAATTCTCAGCCACTGGTAATTACTTAGTCACATCTTTGTCCATCCTTATTTTGCACACCATCTCACCTCAGTTTGGATCCAGTCATATGCAAATCAGTCTTGACCTTGCTGCAGTAGGAATATTTCAGCCCAAACAGGCCAGGCTAGGTCCTCCTTGAACTGGAACACGAGCAACTGAAGACAGGTTTTCCCTTATTGGTGCGCTTGAGTTAGGTATACCTTGGTTTCAGTCGCAGAGTGAGCATGGGAACATCGTCTGGGTATATCTGTTGCACTTATGGTGTCACACCGAACTATACAAGTCCTGAACATAAGCAACCCAATACTGGCATTGCCCTGATTGGGGCCATTCAGTAAGGGATAACTTGGTTTCAGTGCCACAGTGAGTATGAGACCCACATTTGGGCATGACCATCATACTTAGGATGTACACAAAAAAGATGGATTGGTGGAATGCTTGAATTAATCACAGCCACTTGTAAATACTCGGGCTGTATCCCGGTTCATTGTTATTTTGCACACTTGTGATCTAAGTTTGGAGCCCAGCATATGCAAATCAGTCTTATCCTGCTCCAATGAAGTGTGCTTCCCAAAGAGGCACCTGTCTTATGAAATGTTTGAAGCCATTCAGGTCCTATCCTCTAACTGTTTTGCAGGTATGTACCGTTTTTGGGAATGGCAGGGTACTGTAGACATAAGATTGTGAGTTATGTTGAAATGACCAAGTCTTAACAAAAATACAAAAAGGCATCCCTGAACCCTTCACTGGTGTGAAATGCATTTGTAAAGATAAAACAAGGACTGATGTTTGTCTGAAGGCTCACAAACAATGTGAATTTGCACTTGGTGTCTTATTGCAAAGCCACGGGGAGCAGAAAAGACCCATAGCTTATTACTCTTCAACACTAGACCCAGTCACGCCTCGGCTCCCACCATGCTGACAGTCTGTGGAGGCTGCCTCAATTCTTGTTGAAGCCTTTCAAAGTAATGTGATAGGTTCTCCTCTGGTTGCTGTGCCCCACTCTCTGTCTTTGAAAGTACTCAGGTTTATATTGTCCAACGGAAGTGGCTCTGGGAGCTGTTTGTGGTGCTTTTGTGCAGGGTTTGTTTTCAAATGTTAGGAATCAATTGTCAACTATATCTACTGGATGGCAGGCTAAAAGTCTATGGAGTTAGTAACCGTTGTGAGTGACTGTGTGGTGCCATAAGAGTAGATGAAAAAGAATGCTGAAACTAAGTTAATGCCATCGAAATTGCAGAACATGCAGCCAGTGAATAAGGGAGCTGTAAAGGGTTCCACAAAGAGGGGTTATCTTCCCCTTACTACAAAAACTCTGCATCCCACCCCAGCACAGTTGTCCCAATATGAAATGGTATTGTTGCCTGCTGCTTACATACTTTACAGATCTGTCCTACTTTGAACCCTGCATCTTTGATGCCTACTAGTGAAGATGAAGATTTACATGATTGTATCCTATCCACCACACAAGTTACACTTATTGACTCAACTAATGTTCCTCTCAGTGAATGTGAACTTCTTTATTTTGTGGATGGTTCCTGTCTTAGAACGAAGAAGATACTGTAGTTGTTGGTTAGTTGCTTTGCACTGTATGCTATGTGGGGGGCAGCTATACCCTGCCAACAGGGAACTCTGTGGGGGTCACTGTGCTGATCTGGGGTTGCATTCTAGCCAAAGAAAAGACTGTTACTGTGCACATGGACCCAAACTACACATTTGGATTAATGCATGGTATAAGATGCAAAGTGGTTTCTTGACCTCAGCAGGGAAAGTATGTCCTAAATCTATTAAATATTTTTCAATTGCCCGAATGTGTAGCAGTGATAAAATGTGCTGCTCATCAAAACGCTCATGATGATGTCTCAAGGAGATATGCTGGAACCGGTTCTGCTGCTGAGAATTCCACCTTGTCTAAAACTCCTGCTAGTGGATGCATGTTGTAAAAACGGATCTATTTCCTGTACCGGTGAAGGATTTGTCTCAATTACAGGATCAAGACTCTAAAAGGAATAGCAATCCTTCGTCAAGCAACAGTGCAATGGATATCCTAAGGGTGAGGAGGGATAGCACTGGCATGTGGTTGCTCTGAAATTTCGGCTCCCCATATTGCCCACTTATGCTGATGACATGATAGTGCCACTGTACCCCATTGGTTTGTGTCCTTCTTTCTGCAATAGTCAAAGTTATTCCAATCTTGTGCCACATGTTGGCATTCAATACTGGAAAAAGGATTATGGCCACCCCCACTTATCAACTTCCCAGTTGGGGCTCCTTCATTCTCACCAGGGTTGACATTGTACAACTACCTAAATGTGACAATTACTCCTACATTCTTCTTGTGGTATGTATGGTTCTAGGTAAAGTGGTCCTAAGTGCATGTAAGTTTTAAAAAATAGAACTATCTCATTTACGAAGAGGGTTTTTTCCCGTCGGCTGCCTCATTGCCTCAAGAGCAAGGGGCTTCAGGGTATCTCATGGGAGCTTGCTTTCTGATTGGGTGACCCCAACTTGAACAAAATGATTGCGGACACCATTACTGGACTTGGGGAATTAGTCCTAGTGTCATGAAAAAAAAAAAAAAAAAAGTATAAAGTGTCAGAGAACGGCTACCTGACTACCTGGACCTTGTAGGGGAGGGGGTGGTAAGTCCCAGAAGGACTCCTCTGGGTTTAAATAAAAAAAAACTTTTGGGGGGGCAGCACTGTGACCCCACAGGACTCCCACAAGAGCCAGCACTGGACCCAAGACTCCTGTGGGGGAACCACTGCAAAATGTGCAGCTCCCTGACTCCTGTTACAGTTCCACAGGATTGATGGAACATTTAGTGTTGGCCGTGTGCGGCAGTGGGTTGGCTGGCTGTGGGGGGTTGGACCCAGTGCCTGGCCACAGGCCAAAGTCTGTGCACGGCGGCGGCTGGCCTTATCCGGGGTTGGGCGCAGGGCCTGCTAGGGCCTGTGACCAACCGCAGGCTGTGCATGGCCTTCCACCATGCATGGCGAGCGGGTGGCCAGCCCGTGGTGTTTAGCGCAGGGCCTACAGCTACCCCATGCCACGCAATGCCTTTGGCAAAGTTAGGCATGCTAATAAAATCTTACATTATGTTTACAAAAAAATAGATATTCACTGTAAAAATAAATGTTTAAATGACATTATAGTTAGGTGAAAATTTAATTATGATGTAACATTTTAAATTCCAAAATTTCTAAACTTCACCAGTAATAGTTAACTAAAGTAACTGTAACTTGCACTGTCGCCGTGCACTGCTTATGATGACCTCATATATCACAAAACTCGGGAAATGTTTTCTGACTTCATTGATAAAATCGCTAATGACAGCTGAAATGACATCTTGATGACAATAAAACATACCCTTATGTTTTTGTTCACAATCAAAAATGTAAAAATATTCTTACCTTCATAGTCTATAAGAGTCAAGTTTTTTGCCATTGACCTAAAAACATTAAAATGATTTTTTACCGTCATTTCCACTGACTTTACTTCATTTTCCTGCAAAAATTAAAAATATTTTAGCATCTCCCCGCGGACAAATAAGGCCATTTCAAATATGGTGTGTACTCACAAATCGCTGCCCCTGAACACAACTCTCCCAAACATACCAATCCTAAAGTTTTTGGGTGACTTCTGGTACTTGTAATCCAGCGGCTTTTTATGAGGAGAAAAATAAAGGAAGTCTCAGAAAACAAGGTAAATAAGCATTTGCAATGCACTAGGGTCTCGCATTTGTCGGAGTTACAGCTGTTCACAGCTGTTAACTCCCAACCGGATTTTTCTTGCATTAAAAGAAAAAAACAGCACGATCGCGCTGCTACAGTTCACACCTATCGGCAAAAGTGCAATTATGAACATAACCGGCAAAAGTGCAATTAACTGTGTAACAAGGTCGATAGTATACGGAGCGCACAACTTCTGCCCATCGACATCGCGCTGCAAAAATAGAGAAAAAGTAGTCCACAAACCTGACGGGAAACAGCGAGCCTCGCATGTTTTCTGTACTTGGTCGCTGCGCTCGAGGAGGGCTGACCACCGGAAAAGGCATGACGTATGCGTGCCTTCCACTAATCAAAACAAGCGGATTCTAACAGGCAAGCCAACTTGTCAATGAAAGACACTGATGTGACGTCGACGGGGCCGAGCCCTTTTCTAATACCTAAAGCGTCTTGCTAGCGATACGCATGCGCAAGCGGATGCCACGCAGGCTCGACCCTAAAAAACAAGACTGAATGAGCTGCTTATGCCTGATATGGAATACTGGAGACCTTCCTGTGCTCACCTACTGTACACCACACATTACTCTAATTGTACATTTCCCTGTGCCACCTGCTGTGCATGACCCTACAGCCCCCGTAATGCATGCAGGATTGTGTCCATGAACTGCACATCATGCTGTGCTCCTGTCATGTGCAACCCCCAGTGCTGTCATGAGACACATCACACAGTGTCAAGAGGCTTTGTCCAGTGCTTCTGTATTGGACATCACCACTGTCTACTCGTGCTCCTCTGAGCTCATCAGCCAGTGCTCCCCCGGGTGCATCACTGACTGTTGCCCTGAGGTCATCGTCTGGTGCTGCCCTATAGTGCATCACCAAGCGTTCTCTGCGGGCATCCCTGACTGCTCCCTTGAAGTCATCATCCAGTGCTGCCCTGTAGTGCAGCACCCAGAGCCCTCCTTGGTGCATCACTGACTGCTCCCCCAAGGTCATCGCCCCATGCGTTCCTTACAGACATCATCTAGTGCTCCCCTGAGGTGCAACACTGACTGCTCCCCTAAGGTCATCATCCGAGTCTGCCCTGTAGTGCAGCACCCAGAGCCCTCCTTGGTGCATCACTGACTGCTCCCCCAAGGTCATCACCCCATGCGTTCCTTACAGACATCACCTAGAGGTCCCCTCTGGTGTATCACTGACTGCTCCCCCAAGGTCATCGCCCAATGTGTTCCTTACAGACATCATGTAGTGTTCCCCTGAGGTGCGACACTGACTGCTCCCCCGAGGTCATCATCCGAGTCTGCCCTGTAGTGCAGCACCCAGAGCCCTCCTTGGTGCATCACTGACTGCTCCCCCAAGGTCATCACCCCATGCGTTCCTTACAGACATCACCTAGAGGTCCCCTCTGGTGTATCACTGACTGCTCCCCCAAGGTCATCGCCCCATGCGTTCCTTACAGACATCACCTAGAGGTCCCCTCTGGTGCATCACTGACTGCTCCCCCAAGGTCATCGCCCAATGTGTTCCTTACAGACATCATGTAGTGTTCCCCTGAGGTGCGACACTGACTGCTCCCCCGAGGTCATCATCCGAGTCTGCCCTGTAGTGCAGCACCCAGAGCCCTCCTTGGTGCATCACTGACTGCTCCCCCAAGGTCATCACCCCATGCGTTCCTTACAGACATCACCTAGAGGTCCCCTCTGGTGTATCACTGACTGCTCCCCCAAGGTCATCGCCCCATGCGTTCCTTACAGACATCACCTAGAAGTCCCCTCTGGTGTATCACTGACTGCTCCCCCAAGGTCATCACCCCATGCGTTCCTTACAGACATCACCTAGAGGTCCCCTCTGGTGCATCATTGATTGCTCCCCCAAGGTCATCGCCCAATGTGTTCCTTACAGACATCATGTAGTGTTCCCCTGAGGTGCGACACTGACTGCTCCCCCGAGGTCATCATCCGAGTCTGCCCTGTAGTGCAGCACCCAGAGCCCTCCTTGGTGCATCACTGACTGCTCCCCCAAGGTCATCACCCCATGCGTTCCTTACAGACATCATCTAGTGCTCCCCTGAGGTGCAACACTGACTGCTCCCCTAAGGTCATCATCCGAGTCTGCCCTGTAGTGCAGCACCCAGAGCCCTCCTTGGTGTATCACTGACTGCTCCCCCAAGGTCATCACCCCATGCGTTCCTTACAGACATCACCTAGAGGTCCCCTCTGGTGCATCACTGACTGCTCCCCCAAGGTCATCACCCCATGCGTTCCTTACAGACATCACCTAGAGGTCCCCTCTGGTGCATCACTGACTGCTCCCCCAAGGTCATCACCCCATGTGTTCCTTACAGACATCACCTTGAGGTCCCCTCTGGTGTATCACTGACTGCTCCCCCAAGGTCATCGCCCAATGTGTTCCTTACAGACATCATGTAGTGTTCCCCTGAGGTGCGACACTGACTGCTCCCCCGAGGTCATCATCCGAGTCTGCCCTGTAGTGCAGCACCCAGAGCCCTCCTTGGTGCATCACTGACTGCTCCCCCAAGGTCATCACCCCATGCGTTCCTTACAGACATCACCTAGAGGTCCCCTCTGGTGCATCACTGACTGCTCCCCCAAGGTCATCACCCCATGCGTTCCTTACAGACATCACCTAGAGGTCCCCTGAGGTGCAACACTGACTGCTCCCCCGAGGTCATCATCCGAGTCTGCCCTGTAGTGCAGCACCCAGAGCCCTCCTTGGTGCATCACTGACTGCTCCCCCAAGGTCATCGCCCCATGCGTTCCTTACAGACATCACCTAGAGGTCCCCTCTGGTGCATCACTGACTGCTCCCCCGAGGTCATCATCCGAGTCTGCCCTGTAGTGCATCACCCAGTGTTGCCCTGGGGGTATGAGTGACTGCTCCATGAAGTCACCTGGTGCTGTCTTGTAGTGCAACCACTCCTGTCCCAGTGAGTATTATCGCTAGTGTGCAATTATTGCACACCATCCTGAGCTCTGTTGGTGTACATAGCACTGGGCTCACCTGCTGCACTTCATTCTTTGCTCTTCTAATGCACATCACGTGACGTCCCACGCCTTCATTCATCCCGCACTGCACTATGCATACACACATCACCCTGTGCCTCCTGCTGGGTGTGGAGCATTGATTCTTCTGTTTGTTGGTCTGGGTGCATGGGTGCATGGACTTTGTGAAGTTGAATGTCTGTAGGTGTGTTGGTCTCTGCTCGCTTGTACTGGATCCATGTGTGAGAATGCTATCTCATGTGTTTAGAACCAAATAAATATTGTTTAAAAAGCTAAGGTGCTGGCTTTGCAACCATATGGACCAGGTCCTCTCCCCATCACATGAGCGCTGTGGCTCAGCAGAGCTGCACTTTTGCTCTGCCTGGCACAAGCCTTCGATAATTTGCGTTTAAGTGCTCCTTTTTCACTGAATTATCCAACAATAAAACCATTCAATTTCAGAAATAATGAAATTGTAATTTCAAGGAGCGGATGTCTTCTTGTCTCTTCTCCAGATCACATGTAGTGTGGCAGCTGCTGAACATCAGTTCTGTTTTTTGTTCTGAAGTGAGAGTGAAGGCCCCAGAGATCAGTGTGGAAGGGAGAGTGCAGATGTCAAGCCACATCCAAGTGAGATGTTTGTTGTTTTAATCTGTGTGTGGTTTTGTATAATAGCAGTGTCAGATTATACAAGAGTTTAACAGCACGCTTGAATAGGCAATTTATGCATTGTTGTGGATTAAAGCGATCACAACACCAATCCAAAATCAAATGTTTCCCCCCAGCTAAATAAATATACCAGACTGAGCAGCTGTGAGCTGAGCGATCTGCTTTCCTTCTTCCATTACTTAGTTTTGTACTGCCAGTAAACTTTACCCTCAGATCAGTTCCAAGGTCACAGATGTTTTGTAGACTGAAAACAATAAAGAAGAAGTTTATTCCTGGCACAAATTGTGAGTTCATATAAACAGTTAGGATATCACTATAGACTGATAATGAACTCTCTGCACATTTTTACAAATGCATGTGTGTAATCATTGAACAGTATTGTATATACACACAGTACACAGGTGTTCACACAGAATCCTGTTCTTTTTCATAAAATAAACTAAGGTGATAAGTAGAGGCAGTGTTTTTTCATAAAATAATCTAGGCAGTCCAAAGCAACTGAAAATCATGTGAAAACCTGCAGATATATTTTCATATTTCTATTGGAAACAAAATCTGCAAAAATGACAGAATCACACTAACGTTCCTTAGGTTAATGGCAAAAATGATGAGAAAGTACATCTAACTATTTTATTATGTATTTTTTAACATTCCTGAATGTGTAGCAAGCAGACAGGCATCGGTCTCTGACGCGCACACGGCTCGCTACAGTTGTGGGGCAGGGAGAAGAAAGACTACTGGACAATAGGGATAGATTTATTTTTACAAATGGATGGGGCGGGGCCAGACCATTCTGGCATTGCGCAGTTCCCAGTGCTTAATTTGTGCTTATTGTTTCCGGTGCTGAGCACCAGCACTTATTTTTGAGGGCCGGGGCTTATTCTTCTGCCTCAAGCATTTACTGCAAGCAAAAGACACATGGGAAAGACGGAGCAAGAGAAAAATGAAAAAGTGTCACAAAGATAGAAAGCAGAAAGCTGCGAGAGTGAGCTGAAGGGGCAGGGAGCGGCTGTAAATGGATTGAAGACGACTGAGATGGCTTCAGGATTAGCTGCCTCAGTATTCTGTGCTCACACATTTAAATGCAGCAGCCGCGTGTTTATGAGGAAGGCGTTGGGCATCGGCACGTATTTATTTACAAATTAACCACTGGCTGTTCCCCTCTTCTAAAGCCCCAACAGTCCTTCTGTGCCCACTGGTGGGGCCGAATGAGGGACTTACCCCCAATCTTCCCTCCCTGATTAGCAGAAAGGCCACTAGATACCAAGGATGCATAAAAAAAAAGAAAGTGGTGGGATGGCCCTGATTTAGTATCTGGTCTTACCCTTACCCCTAGGGCCCCAACAGTCTTTTTGCGTATGGGGAGGTTTACAACCAATCTGCTCTTCACAGGGGGATTGGGTGGGAATGGCAGGATGGAGGGTGGGGAGCACATTTGATAGCGGGGGGCATATTACAAAAAGTACCCCTGGCATGAACTCAACATTTTTGCTCATTCCTAGCCGCCCCAGCACTTGGTATTTTAGAATGGACCCCATTTGCTTGTGTGGTTACCCCTGCAATAGGGATGATGCCTGCACACATCTTGGATCGGCGCCATCATGGGGGAGTGTTCTCTGGGGGCCTGGCTTCATACAGAAAGGGGAAACACTTTGAGGAGGATTAACTAACATTTTGTGTTGGGGTTGCAGCACTTTTATGGCACAGCCCGATGCAAAATTATTTTTGCCATTTATTAAGCCATGCAATGCTGCTTTGCATGGTTTAGTAAACACAAAGTAATGCAAGGCAGTGCATAGTGCTGCCTTGCATTTCTTTGTGTCAGGGAGGTGTTCCAGGGATGGAGCATGGACATTCCCATGCAACCACTCATGGATTTTCCTACTGAAATATAGTGCTAAACGCAGAATTACCCTTCTTGCAGAATTCTTGATGATTGTGTGTAATTACATTACACTGAAATAAGTGACTTTAGCCCACTCCTACGGTTTAATTGGCAGGTAAGACCCCCACATTGTTTTTGAATATACAGGAAGGGGAGAGGCAGAAGAAAAATCTCCATGAATACGAAAAATGGAGAAGACACAAATACAGTACACAATTATGCCTCACGTAGTTCTGCATGATTTCCACCAGGTTGAAAATCTGTATACACAAATTTTGCACCTCTGAGGCATTATGGAAATGGGTGACTGCTCTACATATGTAATAGAACTCCTGAAATTCTTTAATATCCCAAACGTCATAAATGTTCTCCAAATAATCAAACACAGGAGTAACCTAACAGGAGGACATTTCTAACTTTACCTGGGCTTTATGAATCAGGTCCCATATGTGTGTATTGTAATGAAGCATCACAAATCTGTACATTTACAATATTTCTACCCTGCAGATGGAACATTGTCATATATTGTTTTATAAAGACAATTCTGTGACAGATTACATAAACGTGCATTGGTTTAAAATGCATAAAATGCCATTTTGCACCATTTTCACTGCTTGTATCGTAAAGAATATTACATGAGCATTTTTCGCAGCAATGAAAAATGTAGAAACCAAATAATGGAAGCAAAGAAACAAATACATGGCACATCTATAGCCAATAAATGATGCAATATGTGCGATACAATGTTTCTAACAAAATGCCTGAAATGTGGAGGTGTGGCACAATGGTTAGAGCGGCAGACCCTGATGCAGAGATCTGGCCCAGGACCAAGGTTCAATTCCTGCTTTGGTGGTTCTTGGGCTCAATTCCCTTGGACCAGATAATTCTCACTTTGGTAACTAATCTAATTAATGGGTCCAACTCTGGGCAATAGTTTGCGTAATTGCCACAACGGCTGCCTGGCTTCACCCTGGGGGTGCCCAGGAGTGGGTGCCTCACAGGGAAAAAAAGCCAGGAGGGGTACCACAGTGGTATGTGTACAGTGCCTTGAGACCCTAACGGGTGAGTAGTGTGCTATACAAGTGCAAAATTTACTATGGAGAAAACCTGTTTTGCACTCTTTATGATGTGTTTTGATAAACGTGTTTGTAAAGGTATGGACTGAAGTGATGCTGTACCATTTTTGATGCTTAGAAAAAATTGAAGTAATTCAGAGACTTAGCTATTGATGATGACGAGTATTTCTAAAGCCTGAACAGCTACCCAAGAATGGTGTCATGGCGCTGAGCTGAGTAATCAGATGAGTTCAACAAAATAACCAAATTTCCCAGCCCTTTAAAAAATTAGGTGATCATTTTGTGTAGGTGAAAAGGGAAAGTGTTCCATATGTTAGGCTCTCCCTCCTTGTTGAGCTCTTAACATAGATGCTTCAGCTGAACAAAACATTTGCCTGTGAGTATAACGTTTGATTCGAAATTGAATAAAACCTGGGGCCCTGTTACGGTAGAGTCTGCAAACAAGGCAGAAGGCCTTAACATTTAGCAGCTGCTTCACAGGCAACCAATGCAGGTCTCTGAGGTAAGATGAGCAAGGCTGTCCAAAGTAAGGCTAGGCAAGATCCTTGCAGAAAGAATTGGGATGTGTTGTATATTTTGTAATGGTCTTATACGCAAACCAAGATATAAAAAGTCTCAGTGGTCTACACATGATAAAATCATCACTTGGACCACTTAATGGTGAGAGTCTGGGGGAAGCAGAGGAAGTTTCTTGTGTAACAACTGTAATAAGTAGAAGAAGGCAGAAGTAAGATTGTATATTTGTTTTGTAAAAGGAAGCAAGACTAGGATCATTCCTACGCTTCTTGCAGGCTCTCTAAATGCTGAAGTCTCACCAGTTCGGAGGGCCACCAAGAGAACAACCTTGAAAGAAGACATTTGGCAAAGAGGAGCAGCTCCGTTTTATCTCCATTTATTTCTTCTTTTTGGTAAATCATTTTTATTGAGGATTCAAACAGCAATAACAAAATAGATAAGATTTGTAGAATCAGTTATAAATTAAAAGCATTGCAGATATGAGGGAAAAACATTTGCAATTGAATAATTTTTTGTCATTTTATATAAAAAAAAGAAAAAGAAGATAGGAAGGAGTAACAAGAAAGAAACGAATACAAGAGAATAGGAAAGGAAGAACAGAGGAGTGAGTTAAGAGATTGATTAGTGCAAGGAGGGAATAGTAGTAAAGGGTAACCAATGTAGATCAGATGTAATCTTCTGATGAAAAGTTAAAGAAGATTAAGTATGTATTCCATGTTCATCACATATAAATTGCCCCATCTAAATACACATATTTTAGAAAAGTCTTTCCAACAGGAAAGTATAACTTTAATAGCAAGTACAATAAAAAGATCAAACAAGAGGTTTAGGAGATAAATTATCAAAACTAGGTGATAAATATCTTAAGAAAACATTTTACAGGGTAAGAGGTACATTACATTGAAACATTCGTAAACATTTAGACCAAATTGACGTCCAAAAAGTTGTAATATGAGAGCAGTTGTATAACATATGTATGAAAGGACAATTATATTTAGAACATGGCCAGCATAAAGGAGAAGCAGATGAGTCAAATTTAGTGAGAGATTCTTGAGTAATAACAGCTCTATTATAAATAAAAAAGATGGACTGTGCAATACAAGCATCTTTTGAGGTATTGAATAGTTAAAATCAAATTTTGTCCCAGAATTTTGAAAAAAGTGAGAGAGATAAATTGGCTTCCCATATCAGTTCAAGGGGACGTTTAGTTCTAATGAAATAAAAGAATATTAATGTTTTATATATAAGGGCAGCTTTGTGAGTAGTGTCCTGTAAAACCATATCTAAAGGTATAACAGGTGCAGGTGAGTCAGAGTTAATTTGGTGTTTGGGAAAGAAACAATGAAGAGAGGAGGACATCAACTTATATTACTTCAAGAAGGAGTCAGGTATTTTATTGCAATTGTAAGTATTCAAAAGATACTATAGAATTATCTTTCACGAATTGGTAAACAAATATAATACCCTTCTCCTTCAAATGTTAAAGTGAAAAGAAATGTTGCACCTTTTAAGAAATGTATTATATCAAATAGAGGAGTACAAAAGGCATTGTTGGAAAGGTTAGGTTAGGTTAGGTTAGCAGGAAATATTTTATGGAGTAAATGGTGTTAATATATGGGGTTTTTTGGAGATAAAAATACAGTTTGACATACAAATGAAAGGAAATGTCGTTCTGTAAAAAGCATTCAAAGGTAATCCATTGTGGAACAGGTTGATCTTGAAAATTGTTTATCATAGCATAAAATTGTCTGAACTAAAAAAAATAAGAATGGTAAAGTTTAACATCTGGAAATCGCACACCCCCTTCACACTTTTGGCATTTGAGTTTAGAGAGGGCAATGCATGGGTGCTTGTTATTCTATACGAATTTCATACAAGCAGAGTCAGTTTGCATGAAATAATAGTAAGGGACTTTAAAGGGTAACATATAGATGGTACAAAGGACGTGTGTTGCAATCATCGTTTTAATGGTACAAGGTCTCGCCCACCATGATAAATGTAGCAGAGACCAAGTTGGAAGTAATATTTGTAAACTGAATTTTAACATGGTGAAGCGTGTCCGATATGGTGGGAAAAAAACAAACACCAAGGTATTTCTTTTTTTAGGAATACCATGTAAAGCTGGTATTGTTAAACATACATTGATAGCAAAGAGAGTTTAGCAGTAAAATGTCAGTTTTAGTAAAATTAGATTTATGACCAATATAAGCTAGTGCTAACGCGTCTGACTAGAATATAATGAAATCTCTTTAAAAAATGTTCCGGGGAGGTCAAATGATTGGATATATAAAATAGAATGTCATCCGCATAGGCAGATAACTTAACCTCCGGGAAATACACCCTAAAGCCAAGGATACATTTATTACATCAATTGCATCTTATGAATGGTTCTAAGCAAACAACAAAGGTGAAGGGAGAGATTATTGCCTAATACCAATGTGTAAAGTAAAGTCAACCTTTAAACAAAAACACAATAGCACTGGGGTTGGACCACAATCATTTTATAAATGAGACAAAACTGTGGGCCAAAAAACAAACTAGTGAATAAGGTCAAAAGCTTTGCTAGCTTCCAGAGACAAGGCTGCAAGAGGAATATCAGTTTTTCCAGCCATACTAAGAATATTGGAAAACATTCTGGCATTTTCCTCAGCAAGTCCAACCTTAATAAAGCCAGATTGGTCAGGTTTAACAAGAAGAGGTGCAACAGCTTGGAAATGGGCCTATAATTTTATGGCATTTGTCTGGTTTGTGAATTATGATTATCAAGACTTCCAGGAAGGAGATACTAGCCTTGGAATCAAAGCAAAAGGGATCAAAATGTTCTAATAGTTTGGGAGCAAAAATGAGTAGAGGGAAGAAATAAGTTCAATGGAGAACCAATCAGGACCAGATGCCTTAGCTCTTTTCAGGTTCTAAAACCTCCTAAAGTGTAAAGTCAGCCTCCAACTCAGCAAATGAGTGTGTAAGGGATAAAGGTTGAGGAAGGACATAAAAGAAGAATTACATATTATGTGCAGAAGGGAAGGTATCCTCTGCATACAATGTTTTATAAAAGGATTGAAAGGTGATAGGTATATCAGAGTTGGAGATCAATGTGGAATTGTCAAGTTCATTAATTATGAGGCCAATAGTCTTAGGCTAAGTTTTTATTTTTAAATAGTTAGCCAGCATTTTAGCAGCATTATTTTGGCCTTCATGGACCTTAGATTTTACTTAAAGTAAAATGTTACAGCCATCAACGGTAGCAAGTTTGCTCAAATGAGACATATCTTTAATCAAGTCATGAAACACAGAGGAAGATTTAGAGGTAAAGTAGGCATGTTCAAGATTCTTAATGTGTTGGAGTAGGAGGAGATATTGAGCATTTAAACTTGTTTTTCCTCCTGGCAGAGTAAGTTATAGTGAAAGCTCGAAAGGAAGCCTTAAAAGCATCCCAATTATTGACAATGGATGTGTCATTAGAACTGTTAGAGTGAAAACATTCTTGTATAGAAGTGTCAGCTTTAGTCACAAACTGTTTTTCAGATAATGAAGAGTTATTGAATCTCTATCTGCCAATTTTCGAGTCAATACTGGAAAAATCAAAAGAGGACAATACTGGGGCATGGTCAGATATAAAATAGAGCATATTTGAGAGGATTATATAGTTGGGAGCTGGTTTGTAGGGACTAAAATATAATCAGTTATTGACATTGTAAGATGTACATTAGTAAAAATGAAAAATCAAATCTATCAGGATTGCAAGATTTCTAAACATCAAATAATGGTTGAGACGGGATGGCCGTTTCGAATACATTATGAGATTTATCTGGTTTAAATTTACATTTAGATTTTCTGTCCATAATAGGATCCCATCATTGCTTGAGGTGACCTGCTGTAATAATATTAGAGTTACAAAGATTATCAAGTTTTCCTTTAATAATGTGCCAAAAATCGAGGTCAGACTTAACTGGGCCACGAACGCTAAACAGAGAAATATATTGTTATTAATAATAGGATTGACCAGCACCCATTGACCGTTGGTATCACATTCAGTGGGTGTAACCTGTATTCTCAGAACTTTAGGACAAAAAATAGCAGCACCAGTCTTACGACCAACAGCAGAAGGAAAAAAAAGCCTCAGCAACCCATTGTTGTTTCAGTTTAACCGATTCAACAGCATTACAGTGAGTTCCTTGTAAAACAATAATTTGCGAATTAAGCTTATATAAATGAGAGAGTACCTTTTGTCACTTGATTGGGTGCCCAAGTCCTCGAACATTCCACAAGACAACGTTAAACAGATTGGATAAACAAGGATAGCAGTGCCGACAAGCTGCAAAACAGGGAAGGGAGACAAAATGACACAATTTATTAAAAACAGCATGGGACAAGAGTAGGGTAGTCAAAAGAAACCGAATATCATATAGGCACTCACAGGCTATAAACAGGAAAAAAAGGAAAAAGGAGGAGAGAAGATACATAAAAAATCAGAAGAAGAAGAAGCGGAACAAGGATAAGCATACAGATCTGAAAGGAAAGTTACTGAGAAGTGGTACGAGACATGTCAGAACCATAACAAGAACAACAGAAGAGAGCAGGTAAAATAAAATATGGACAAAAGCCATCACACAGAAAAGGAGGAAAAAAACAAGAGCATGCGAGTCTCTTAAAATTTCTGAACAGTGGTATCCATTACATGGGAGGTAATACCATAACAAATATTCAACTGTCTCATTTGAGGTCTCAAAGCAAGGAATTCCTTCTGCCTAGCATTGGGGGCATTGGAAACATCTTGAGAGATTAATAAATCATGACCAGACCAAACAAGACGTTGTTTATCACATAGAAAGCCAAATTCAAGAAACAAAATAATAATTCCTCTAGTTTTAGAAGAATGAGGATTAAGCAGGTGCAGATGATGGTCCCGTTGCAAATTGAAAGGAGGAGCAATAGGGTGGCCAAGAAGTTCTGGAAGAAATTTCTTCAAGAAGTCAAGAAGTTTAGGACCTTGCAGTGCTTCCATGAGACACCATATGGGCAGAGATAACTAAGACAACGCATGTTCTCCAAACCTTCTGAGTAGTCTGAATTTCAGGCTCTCCTGTTCAAGCAAAGGTATTTGAGTTGCCGTATCTTGAAGAGAGCTAACTATTTTACTATTTTACCCTCCATAATAATCCATAGATACTCAATTTGTTTAAGTTTCTCATTAGTGGGGCACATAAAAGGTTGTAAGCTCCTCACCTCACCAAGGATGTTATCCAGAACTGGGTTATGAGAATACATGATAGGTGATGGAGGATCATTTTTCACCCTCTTAGACTTTGTTCTAATTGAAGTGGCTTCCCTTCTAGCAAGTAGGTCACTGGCCATGTTGACATGGTGTGCAGGATAATGAGGAGTCTTCTGAAAGGCTTTTATTCTGCCCATACAATAAAATAATGACTCAGTGTAGGAGGCTGGCCTGGTTTGTAGTGGGTACCTAAGGTACTTACACCTTATACCTTATACCAGGACTAGTTATCCCTTATTAGTAAAATGTGTCTAGAAGCCGGGCGCTCTAGGGGTAGTGTGGATGAGCAGCCAAAGCCTAACTAGAAGAAATGCAAAGCTCATGCACTACCACTGTAGTCACACAGTACTCACACACATGAAAGAAAATACTCAGTGTTACAAAAATAAAGGTACTTTACATGGGGCCAATCTAGGCTAATCAAGATGTAATTCTGCCATTAAAATGTTTTATTTGAGCATTTATTTCTGATATTGATGTATGAGGAGGAGGATGAGGGAAACAGCCTTAACAACGTGGCTCAAACCACGCTATGCCTTTAAAGCGAGGTCCGAACCACGAATATGTCTTTACAATGCATTCCTTAACCACGCAAGTCATTGCAACGACTTGCCTTAGGGAATGTGTTGTTGGACTGATGTTGGACTTTATGTCCAACACTTTCCCTGCTGTGGCGCAGACTGGAGTTGGAATAGTAAATTATACTATTCCAAACTCCAACGCTTTCCCCAAGGCAAGTCATTGTAATGACTTGCGTGGTAGAGAAATGTGTTGTAGGGACGCATTCGTGGTTTGGGCCACGTTCTTAAGGCAGGTGTAGTAAATGCCTGTGTTGTTCCGCTCTGAAGGGGAAAATCCTTGACCCTGGGTTTCAGGCCACAGGGAAAGATGCCAGCTCTATATAGGGTAGAGAAACACTCGATAGATTTCCCTGTCTGGGCCTGCTATGCGTGGCATGGCACTTTGGGACAGGGAAATCAAATAATGTCCTGGTCACCAAGGGAGAAACCTCTGTGTGTGCCAAGCCCATCATTGTTTTTTTGGGCGTTAAAAAGCAGACACTCGCTTTGAGAGATTGTTTTCTTGAAAACAAAAAAAGTTTTACTGAGTGGCTACAAAAACACAAGGCACCAGTTAGACAATGTTTACTTAGTTCAGATGAGCTGCTAGCCTGGCGGTTTTACTGAAAGCACAAAATCCCTGCCCCATTGGGGATGTGCTCTAAAGTTTGGTGGGCAGTCTTCTATGGACATCAAACACACAAAAGAGGATGGAAGGAATACCTGCAATTTGTCCACCTCTGGGCAAATCATTCTAGGCCTTGCTCCAATAGAAACAGTCCAACCAAAATTGCCAAACCAGATCCTAATTGAACCAGACTATGAGCAACCCAACACCAGTTTTTCCCTGAATGGGGCTCGTGCAGCTTGGATCTATTGGCACAGTGAGCCCTGGACCCACGTCTAGACGTGCACTTGCCATCAAACACAAAAGGTGATGAGAGGAATGCTTGCAATTTGTCCAACCATTGGCAATCAGTCAGGGTAGTATGGTAACCTATTGTTCTTTTGACCACCATGCCACATTATTTTGGACTCAGCCATATTCAAACTAGTCTTGACCTCTTTCCAAAAGGAATAGTCCAGCCCGAACTGCCAAGACAGGTCTTCCCTAAACTGGAACACAAGCAACCCAAGACTAGTGTTGCCCCTGTTAGGGCTTGTCAGACCAGTGTAGCTTGACTCCAGTGGCACAGTGAGCATGGGGCGCACATCTGGACATACCATTACCACTTAGAGTAGTACATCAAACACACAAAAGGTGATGGGAGAAATGCTTACAGTTTCTGCAACCACTGGCAGTCACTCAGGATAGGGTTCCAACCTAGTGCTCTGTGGCTCGTCAGGTCAGCTGAATTTGGACCCAGGCACATACAAACCAGTCTTGACCCTGCTCCAATGGGACTGGTCCAGTCCTCTATGCTCAGCTGGCCCCCGGGGTCTTAGTCTGTCAGTTTGTTCCGTGTTAGGCAAATCAAAGAAGAACTTGATACAATAACAAATTATATAAAACCATCTCGCTTGATTAAGCAAGGAGAAGAAGGTGGAAAGAACATTTGCTAATGTTTTCCTGGTGCAAAGCTGAAACAATCTGGCTCCTAGTTTGTAAAACCTGTGTACAGAAAAACCAATATCACAGCATGACAGTGTCATCAAAGCAATTGGCAGGTAGTGGACAAATAAAATTCTCACTAGTCCCACAGAAAACGCACTGTGCTGCAATAACAATACGGTCTATCATTTCTCAAGGAAGCCAAGCCAAACATCACAAAGAAAAGGACAAACATAAACTCCAACAGACATTTTTCTAAATAAAATATGTTTTTTTATCAAAGTATTCCTTCTGCGGTAGGTTCTGAACAGAAAATGTGCATCTGTTGTTACAGGCTGACCGTTCTCCTTTGAAATAACAACTATCTCAGCAAAAAAAGAAACAGATGTGAACAATTTCCTAGTTTATGTTTACACCAGAGTGTGCCCAGGGAATATCATCTTCTAAAGAGAAGGGCTAGCCACATAGGTGGTCTGTGGTGAGAAGAATCACAAGCCACATGCCTGGGGTTGGATCCCTGCACTTGCCAAATTCACTGCGGTGGGAAAAGTTAGACCACATAAAATGATAAGCCATGGTAGGCTTTTGGAATTGGCAGCCTGCCTGCCTCTATCTGTGCTTAAATTTGTATTTCATATTTCAGTGATGAAAATGTTATGTCTAACTACGGCATGTTTGAAAAAAAATAATACTGGAACGCCATCAGGTTGCCTGATGTTGACGTAAAGGATTATGCGATTATGTGATTTCAAATGTCAATTGCACAAAATGCTGGGATTCTAGTTACCATTTGTAAGGTTATATGTAGGGATGGGAATAACTAGCATAGTTCTGTGCAATGGAATCATGTGGAATTACATTAACGTTACACAAGATTATGTGGAATTACACAAGAGTCATTCTACATTAAGAACTTGAATCTAAAATGCTATGGGGCATATTTTCCATTTATCCAGCAGGTGCAGTGGCACAAGGGTCCAGAGACCCGAGGAGCCCACTAAACCCTGATTTTTGCTGCATTTTATCACACAAAGAAGCAACTAGGGGACACATTCTTCTTTGCATTAAGGCCCATTGCATGCTGGCTACACTACTATTGTTGAATGGGGCTGTTAGTGAGTTATAGCGAATAGTAGGCAGTGGGAGGGCATTTGATGTTTATTCTTGAGAATAAGGTGCCTTGTATGTGCGTTTGGTGTGGCCGAATGGCTAACCTAGCTATATGCTAGCCGTCGAGCGCACGCATTGCCAGGTAGATTTGTATGTGTGAGTTAACTGGAGATAGTGGGTGGCACTATAGAGGGCTTCAATGTGCCTGCTAGCTTGTCTGGACTATGTGGGCTGAGTTTTCAATAAAATATCATGAAACGCCTTCCGAATAAACACAGGAGAATGCACAACACTAAATTTGCTTTGGGTTAGCATTGGGCCCATGAGATCCTCAGATGATCTTTAAGGTTTGGTGGACGTGGTGCACAATTTTAAAATGAATAAGTCTTTTATTTTGAGAGTCCAATTCTCCTTTTTAATTATATTCAACAACACGTTATAAATTGGATGAAAGGCTTTCTTCCGTGCCTTCACTATTATGTTTGATTTCTCCCTATTACTATGTATTAGTTTTGTTATATTTTTTAATTGTTGTAGTTAAAGTTGCTATGCTCAGTGACCGACAAAGTATGTCCTGCCTGTTTATAAACATCCAAAAAAGGAAGTAATATATATCCTTGAGGTGTTACGTCAGGTTTCACATCATGCCCGCTATGTGGTAATAAAGTTATGGGCGTAGAGGCATCCGTTCACTTTTGTTGAATGCATAAGCCATTGAAGAAAGATTCATAATGCATAGGTGGGGATTAGTGTGTGTTTTGTGGGCCTTTTGCACTAGCAGATTTGCAAAATCACAGGCATCATTGGAAATGACAAGTTTATCAAATGTGCAACCGCACAACTGCACTTTCATTTTGCAGAACTGCACTATGCAGACAAATCTGCATTTTGGAAGTGACGCGGCCTAAAAACATAATGCCTGGAAATCAATGACAGTCACAGCTTTTTAGCTGCGTCTGAGAAAGTTTTGTGAATACCAAAAACCCCAGGTGTACCTTCTGGCGGAAGAGGAAATCTCCGAACGGATTTAGGGGGTCATTCTGACCCCGCCGGGGCCAGGGTCGGCGGGAGCACCGCCGACAGGCCGGCGGTGCCCCGCAGGGCATTCTGACGCCGCGGTCAGAAGAGGCAAACCGGCGGTCTCCCTGCGCCGCCATGGGGGATTCTGACACCCCCTACCGCCATCCTGTTCCTGGCGGTTTGCCCGCCAGGAACAGGATGGCGGTAGGGGGTGCCGCGGGGCCCCTGGGGGCCCCTGCCGTGCCCATGCCAATGGCATGGGCACGGCAGGGGCCCCCGTAAGAGGGCCCCGCAAAGTATTTCAGTGTCTGCTAAGCAGACACTGAAATACGCGACGGGTGCAACTGCACCCGTCGCACCCCTGCAACTACGCCGGCTCAATTCTGAGCCGGCCTCCTCGTTGCAGGGGCATTTCCTCTGGGCCGGCGGGCGCTCTTTTGGAGAGCGCCCGCCGGCCCAGAGGAAATGTCTGAATGGCCGCCGCGGTCTTTTGACCGCGGTGCGGTCATTCAGCGGCGGTACCCTGGCGGACGGCCTCCGCCGTCCGCCAGGGTCAGAATGAGGCCCTTAATGTTTAAGTGATTTGGTCCCAACCTGCCATTCAAGGTTACAGATTTTCCCGGCGGCTGCTGCTCTAGGACATATATCCTGCTACATTAAATGCGAATTGACATTTAATTTTGATTGAAATAAATGCTTGCAAACCCGTATTTTCCGCACAGAGGTACCCTAGGCTTAAAAGACTAGCAGTGAAGTTACATTCCAATGACCAAACACACATATGACAGTTGTTACAAATTAAATCTATGACGCCTAACCTCGCAGGCAGTGCATTCCAACGGAATACATATTTCTGTCTGGAATCTTCCAGCCCTGTGATGAACCTGCTCTTCAAATGCCACTTTTAAGGACTAGCCACGCATCGACGTCAGTTCACCGAAATGCCAGGGGTAGCGGAAGTGACATCACACGTCCCTTCACCTCCACTTTCACTCACACACACACATACTCACACATGTACACACATTTTCACTTACATATACTTCTCTCACAAAGACACTCTCTCCTCAAGCACGCACACAACACACATTTAAAAGCACTTTTCACTTAGCTCAGCTGCCATTGAAGGGCATATTCCAGCTGACTGTACTCCATTTTTGTTACACTAATAGTGAATAATATATTATTATTCACTATTACTGTAATATAAAATTGACAGAAAACCAAGAGTGGAGCCCCAGCTGACGTCCGAGCTGCCAATGTGTCCCTGCCACTGAACTTGCCACCTCTGAGGCCAGGGGTTGCAAAGGGTAAGCCAGGGGTAGCAGCTGCGACCCCTGGTGACCCCTAAATGACGTCTATGTGATCACACAATGCCCAGAAGAAAGAGAACTACCCTTAGGGCGCATGGAAGGAGGACATTGGTATCTCAATAGAACCAGCAGCACATTCCATATCCAGAAGAGAGGTCTGGGAAACTCACGAGAAAGATGCCCTGCAGGAAGCCTAGACAATGTCAATGTGTTAGGGAAAGCAGATTTCCTTTGAATCCCACCGAGCTGAACATTGAAGTGGTTTAGCTGCCACTAGAAGGCGCAGAATAGCTTAAGACAGATATGTTAGCCCCTTCGCTGCCAGGCCTTTTCCCCCTCCTGTGCCGAGCCTTTTTTGGGCTATTTGGGGCTTAGGCCCTCATAACTTTTTGTTCACATAAGCTACCCACGCCAAATTTACGTCCCTTTTTCCCAACATCCTAGGGATTCTAGAGGTACCCAGACTTTGTGGGTTCCCCTGAAGGAGACCAAGAAATTAGCCAAAATACAGTGACATTTTTTTTTTTTTTTTTTTAAATGGGAAAAAAGAGCTGCAGAAGGGGGTGTTTTTTCCCCCTGAAAATGGCATCAACAAAGGGTTTGCGGTGGCCAGATCACCATCTTCCCAGCTTTCAGGAACAGGCAGACTTGAATTGGAAAACACAATTTTTCAATACAATTTTGACATTTTATTGGGACATACCCCATTTTTACTATTTTTTGTGCTTTCAGCCTCCTTCCAGTTAGTGACCAAAATGGGTGAGAAACCAATGCTGGATCTCAGAAAGCTAAACATTTCTGAAAAGCAGACAAAATTCCAAATTCAGCAAGGGGTCATTTGTGTACATCCTACAAGTATTTCCTACAGAAAATAACAGCTGAATTAAAAAAATATTGGAATTGAGGTAAAAAAACAGCACTTTTTTTCCACGTTTTACTCTGTAACTTTTTCCAGCAATGTCAGAGTTTTGAAAGCAATATACCGTTATGTCAGCTGGACTCTTCTGGTTGCGGGGATATATAGGGCTTGTAGGTTCATCAAGAACTCTAGATACCCAGAGCCAATAAATGAGCTGCACCTTGCAATGGGTTTTTATTCTATACCGGGTATACAGCAATTCATTTGCTGAAATATAAAAAGTGAAAAATAGGTATCAAGAAAACCTTTGTATTTCCAAAATGGCCACAAGATAAGGTGTTGAGAACAGTGGTTATTCGCACATCTCTGAATTCCAGGGTGCCCATACTAGCATATGAATTACAGGGCATTTCTCAAATAGACGTCTTTTTCACACACTGCCTTACATTTGGAAGGAAAAAATGTAGAGAAAGACAAGGGGCAATAACACTTGTTTTGCTATTCTGTGTTCCCCTAAGTCTCCCGATAAAAATGGTACCTCACTTGTGTGGGTAGGCCTAGTTCCCACGAAAGGAAATGGCCCAAAACACAACGTGGACACATCACATTTTTTCACAGAAAACAGAGGTGTTTTTTACAAAGTGCCTACTTGTGGATTTTGCCCTCTAGCTCAGCCGGCACCTGTGGAAACCTAGTAAACCAGCGCCTTTTTGAAAACTAGACACCTAGGGGAATTTAAGATGGGGTGACTTGTGGGGCTCTGACCAGGTTCTGTTACCCAGAATCCTTTGCAAACCTCAAAATTTGGCCAAAAAAACACTTTTTCCTCTCATTTCGGTGACAGAAAGTTCTGGAATCTGAGAGGAGCCACAAATTTCCTTCCACCCAGCACTCCCCCAAGTCTCCCGATACAAATTGTACCTCACTTGTATGGTTAGGCCTAGCGCCCACGAAAGGAAACGGGCCAAAACACAACGTGGACACATCACATTTTTTCACAGAAAACAGAGGTGTTTTTCGCAAAGTGCCTACCTGTGGATTTTGGCCTCTAGCTCAGCCGGCCCCGGGGGGCAGAAATGGCCTAAAATAACTTTGCCCCCCCCCAGCCCCTCCTGGGGAGCGACCCTTGCCTACGGGGTCGCTCCCCCTACGTGACATTGGCGCAAAAAAAACATCCCCGCTGCCTAGTTGTTTCTGCCCCCCTTGGGGGCAGATTGACCTAAAATCTGCTGATCTGCCCCCAAGGGGGGCAGAAATGCTTTAAATACAATTTCCCCCCCAGGGGAGCGACCCTTGCCTAATGGGTCGCTCCCCATCTCTAAAAAAAAAAACAAATAAAAAAAAACAAAAATCTTTTTTTGCCCTGGCGCCTAGAGGTTTCTGCCCCCCTTGGGGACAGATCGGCCTAATAACAATAGACCAATCTGCCCCCGGGGGGGCAGAAATGGCCTAAAATAAATTTGCCCCCCACCCTCCCGTGGGAGCGACCCTTGCCTAAGGGGTCGCTCCCCTTGCGTGACGTTGGCGCAAAAAAAGATCCATGGTGCCTAGTGGTTTCTGCCCCCCCTTGGGGGCACATTGACCCAAAATCTGACGATCTGCCCCCAAGGGGGGCAGAAATGGTCTAAATACAATTTCCCCCCCAGGGGTACGACCCTTGCCTAATGGGTCACTCCACATCTCTAAAAAAACAAACAAAAAAAACACACAAAAAAATTTGCCCTGGCGCCTAGAGGTTTCTGCCCCCCCTGGGGGCAGGTCAGCCTAATAACAATAGGCCGATCTGCCCCCAGTGGGGGCAGAAATGGCCTAATATAAATTTGCCCCTCAACCCCCCCAGGGAGTGACCCTTGCCTACGGGGTCGCTCCTCTTGCGTGACGTTGGCGCAAAAAAAAAGATCCCTGGTGCCCAGTGGTTTCTGCCCAAAATCTGCCGATGGGGGCAGAAATGGTCTAAATACAATTTGCTCCCCATGGGAGCGACCCTTGCCTAATGGGTCGCTCCCCATCTCTAAAAAAACAAACAAAACAAAAAAACACAAAAAAATTGCCCTGCTGCCTAGAGGTTTCTGCCCCCCCTGGGGGCAGATCGGCCTAATAACAATAGGCCGATCTGCCCCCTGGGGGGGCAGAAATGGCCTAAAATAAATTTGACCCCCCCCCCGGGGAATAAGATCCCCAGTGCCCGGGGGCAGATCGGCCTAATTATAGGCGGGGCAGAAAAGGCCTTTAAAAAAAATGCCCCACCTGGGAGCGAGCCTTGCTGAAGGGGTCGCTCCCTCATGCCAATTTCATTTTAAAAAAAAATCCCTGATGTCTAGTGGGCGTTTTAGCATCCGGTTGCTTGCAAACCGGCTGCTAAAAAATTCTTTGAGAGACTTCAAAGGGAAGGAAATAACTTTCCTTCCCTTTGAAGCCTCTCTGCCTCCTCCACGTGATCGGAAGAGAAATGCTTTTGCATTTCTCTTCCGATTTCCAGCGCGATGGGAGGAGGCCTTGTGACAATCAGTGCGCGATCGCGCGCTGACGTCACAGGGGGGTTGGGGTGGAAGGGGAAGGGCTTCCCCCTCCATCCCTACCTTGGATGGGTGGGGGGGAACCCCACAGAGGGAGCGCTAGCGCTCCCTCTGGGCTCTGTGCCCAGGACGTAATGGTCACGTCCTGGGCACACGAGCACTGTGCCTCAGAACGTAGCCATTACGTCCTGGGCACAGAAGGGGATAAAGTTTCACAATTTTTGATTCTTGGTGCATGGGAGTCTATGATACATTTGATAGCGCAAAGCATTCACCCAGGCCAGAAGTGCACAAATTTGCTGAAAAATCAGGAATGGGGAGTCCTGGAATTTTATTAAGATTGGCTAGATCTGGAAACAATCTGCCTTGACCAAAAATCTAAAAATTTCCCATGTCCAGCGGTGAAGATTTCCTGCCAGACTCGATTGCAGATAACTGTGGTCTGCTCTATCAGACTCCCTGCTTCTAGCATCTTTTTTTAGGACTCCTGATATGAGCCTCCTGGTGATTAAGGACATCAAAGTGAAACACACTTGCTCTGAGGGTTATTTCCTACAGAGGCTGAAAACTGCAGAAGGTCTTGAGACAGAAGAGAAGATGTCACCTTTATGGACGAATTCCAGTATACCAAGGGATTCTGGGCATTTTATGAGGATTTGAAAACTGACTTGTGGGCACCATCCTCCTCAGGGACCGTAAGGAGCAAAACATCAGGCTTTGATGACTTTTCCTCAAGGAGGTATCATTACCAGAACTTGTGGACAAACTTTGTGACAAACACCCACTTGAGGACTGATGGCCACCTGTAAACTCTCGAGAGATACTATTGGTCTGAAGTTTAAAGCTGCATGCAGAGCCTTTTTTGAACACCATATGTGGCTTTATTGATTCCTCCATGTTTTTCAGCTGGATGAACCATGAACGTGTTCGTTCACTCATAGTGCGGCCTGAGATGGTGCATAAATCCTAGTAAATCACAAATAGGACATTTATTTTTCCTAATTTGTGCAAAGTTCATTAGAGTAACGTTGAATGCGTCCAATGGTTTCCTGGTGAATGATTTTTATTTTCATCATAAGCTATAATTACATACATCCAACTTTCCGCATTTTCGTAACATAGTTGAGACAGTTTAAGTTATACATTTCTTAAATTTATTTTTGTGGAGCTAGTTGTTGTGCGCACACCAGACACACTTCCTATGAGGAAGGCCTTGCGGCTTGATTCAAGCAACTAAGGGTGCTTCCATAATTCCTACTATAAACCTCTGTCGGTGAGAATGTCTTGGCTTTGTAGGAGCACAGATAAAGCTCACGCCTATCATCCATAACCTTCCTCTCACACTCAGGCAAATAGACACCAGACGGTAAAGAGATAGCTAAGCAGACAGGCAAATAGATAGACACAATGTAAGACAGGCAAAGATGTATAGATAGATGCCAGAACCTGATGCCAGAACCTGTTGCATTCTTGATCCTGCCCTGAAGGAAGCTGCACCCAATAAATAGATAACTGATCTGGAAGACTAGTAAAAGTGTCTAGTGCCTTACTAACATTCACTAGGCCTACCTCAAAGCTGTTAAAGCCCCAACTAGGCAACCCGCCAGCAGATGACACATAATCTCTGTGAGGGATGCACTTGGATGCTGTGTAACTAAGGTGCATGTGAATGCATTATGTTCTCCTCACTTTCTTCTTTGCAAAAACATAATTAATTGTTGGATCCATCTGTGCTACTCAGAGCACCGATTAAGGTCTCAGGCACTACATATACCCCCTTCCCTCTTGTCTACCTTCCCGCCATGCACTCTTCCAACCGCTCATGTAGGCTTTAAACTGATCAGCCAAGTAAGCAGGCCCAACTATTCGAATACAACATGCATGCTCCTGCCGGCAACTAAGGAGAGAAGGAATGAGTGCTTCAAGATTAAATCAGTGCAAGAAGCATGCCATAAACATCCTGATAACAAACCTTAAGGTAAGATACTTTGCCGCAGACATGGACACAGTGACAGGCAAATGCGCCGGAGGACTGATACAGAAGGAACATACAGCTAGATTAATGGACTGGGAAGTTAAAGTTCCTTTGGGTAGGTCAAGTGACCATGATCAGCCTTCTTCTGTTACCTTCCCTGTCCTGTGCTCTGTTCAGTTGAAAGAAAATAGGAAAAGCTCAGTTTTCAAAATTATGGCAACAAAAGGGAAGATCTGGATGACTGTTTTATACATGCACTAATAAGTGCCATTTAAGATCTTGACTGAGAACAGCTGGAGCTCTCTCTCGGAGACCTCAGCTGAAGTTGCTTCACAAGCACTGGCAAAGACAACGCATTTCAATATTGTTGAAGTGCATGTACACACGTGTAAAATGGCCATTTTGTAATATGGGAAACAGCAGTAAAAGATGACTGCACACGCAGGCATAGATGGCGGCCATCTTGTAATAAAGTTTCTTCTGTTTTTTAAAATATCATAACAAGAGGGCCATTGTACATAAGTTCCAGCTGTCTTATAATGTATTTTACAAGGTGGCTGATGTGCAAGCACACGCATGAACATTGATCATCTTATAATGCGGTTTCAAATTAACATAAAAAAAACTACATGACAAGATAGTTGCCTACATAAGTCCACATACACAGCAGCCACCTTGTAATGTTGTTTTTGATGTTTATTTAAAAGCCATTACAATATTGTCAATTTACACTTACGTGTATGAATGGCGGCATCTCTTTGGCCAAATAATTGGCAAACCAATAGTTTGTCACCCAGTACCGAAGGCGAGACCTGTTCACTTTGCCAATGCTTGCTTCTTCCATCCTTTCAGGTTGACCACAGCCTAATAGAGTGGGAGAAGAAGATGATGCTGCAGCAAGACGATTAGGAGAAGATGGTTTCTGGTAAGTCATGTCAACTGTGTCTGTGTTCTAAAATTATTAATCACCATTGTTAGGACTTGCCTACCAGACAGTGCAAGGTGTTTGGTTGTGAAAAGCCTATTGTGAATTTACAGTGGCCTTACAGCCAGACCACTGCTTACCATTGGTTGCCTTTATTGTAACTCTTGTTTGCTTGCTTGCTTCCTATTTAATACCTTGCCATTTCTTCTCATGTTTGGCCCGTACCGAAGTACAGTGATTTTACTATACGTTTTTGGCTGATTTGTACATTTCCAATGCTCACATTTAGGGAGCTACTTTTTACTTTTTCATTCTAGCTTTCCCTCTTGTATGATGTTTCCTCCTCCAGTACCCAGTCCACTCGGCACTCTGTTGATCCCCACCCTTCCCACCCTATCTGTAAAGGCTCTTGTGGGACTCTTTTCAAATGTGGTGACCATATGTACTAAGTCAATGGCACTCAATCTAAGTCAAGGTTTTATGACAATTATTGAAAAGAAATATTCATCAATGCCTCCTGTTTCTTTTTGCTGCTGGTGTTTTCGTGTGCACTCAATACATAATGTTGTACACTAATATACCTCAAGATGAAGCCATGATCATGATTAATAGACTGTTGACCACCAAGGGTGACAATTTCACCATCCCTGTAGATTGTATCCTTGAACTACTAACAACTGTCATGAAAAAGAACTGGTTTATTTTTAAAGGAGATTTCTTTCTGCAGACAAACATGGTTGCAAAGGAAGCATGCTTCGTACTTGATATTGCAATCCTCTAGGACGCAGATTTTGAAACCAACAAAAGTAAGAATGACAACAATCTACGTAGACAAACAATCCATCAATGGAAAGGTGTATTGATGACATTTTTCTCCTTTGGTGAGATGATGAGATGGAGTTGAATGAATTCGTGAGATAGCTGATTGAACAAAGACCTGATTTAAAATTTACCACTGTTTCTAGCAGACTTGAAACTTACCTGGACTTCTTGATTAAACACAGAGAAGGCAGTTTGTACACAACACTTTATAGAAAGCCCACATACACAAACTCATTATTATGTTATTACAGCTGCAACCCCAGGGCACACCGAGGGTAACCTGCCATATGGACAATTTTTGAGAATAAGGAGATGTTGATATCACAAGGCTAAAATACTAAAGAATGAATTGCTAGAAAGTGTTTATCCAAAACTAATTGTGAGATGATCCCTTCAGAGAGCTTGGTAGTGCCAAAGAAAGCCCTTACTAGCACCCAAAGCTAATGAAAGAGAAAGTGAACAAATTGAGAGTATTAGTGCCATTAACCCAGTAAATAAACAAATATAAAAATAATGAAGAGATAGTGGTCACTGGTAGAAGAAACCAATAACCTTCCTACTATTTTTGCATTCAGGTGGCTTCCAGTAGGCAATGGAAGGACTGTCCCACAGATGCTCATCACCAGCAGACTTGACTACGGAAACACGCTGTTCACAGGAACCACAGCACACCTCCTGAAGAGACTCCAGACAGCACAGAACTCAGTGGCAAGACTCATACTTGACCTCCCCAGAAGGACCCACATCACACTCAATCTAAAAAAATTACACTGTCTCCTGATTCAGAAGAGATGCCAGTTCAGGATGCTGACCCACCTCTACAAGGCCCTGCACAACGAAGGACCAACATACATCAACAAAGGCCTGACCTTCCACCAACCGACCGGACACTTACGATCAACTTCCCTCTCCCTCACAGACACTCGTCCTGTCGAGACAACAGAGAAGGACTCTTCTTCGGGCACCTGGCAGCCAAGGTCTGGAACAACCTCCCTGTGCACCTCAGGACTGCACCGTCACTTGAGAGATTCAGAAGAGAACTAAAGACCTGGATGTTCGAACAATCATTCCTCCACACAGCAGTATACAGTTGCGGCGCCTCAAGACCCTCATGGGTGATTTGCTGCGCTCTATAAAACTTTGATTGATTGAAACAGAATCGGAACATAAGAAATCATGTTGTATGGGCACATAGAGAAAAGACTGTTTGCAATACTATAAGAACATGACGGGGTGGACCTTCACTGATAGGACACTACAACAGTAACAACTGCCAGGTATGCTGGTTTACCATTAATGCTACAGACTAAACCAAAGAAGAGAGAAACTGTACACTAAGATCCTTTCCTAACTGCAATACAAGAAAATCAATCTATGTTATAAGATATCTGTGCAGCCTTAATAATGTCTGGAAAACCTCCCAACTTGTGAAACAAAGAATATGCCAACACATTAGCCAATTCAGATAGAAGATGGAAGGAGCAACTTTGGTAAAGCATTAGTTGGAGATGAAACATAGAGAAGGTGACATCATCTGGTAAGTTGAGGAGGTTGTTAAAATGAACAGGCAGGATGGTGACCTCACTACAACGTTGAGCATAAGAGAATGCAAGTAGATGGATATGCTATAGAGCATAACCACAGGGATGACTAACGTATTTGACCTACAATGACTTGCCACCTTTAATAGATGATATACAGATAACTGGTGGACTCATGGACTGTCTACATCTACTGCAACTGTAGTATATATCCTGTGTGTAATTATATGTATATAAAGATGCTGCATAAAACTGTGGTATATTGTCATGTGTAAATATATATACTTAAAGATAGAAAACTTGATGCCTATGTGTGGGGACAATACATTTAAAATATGCACACTTGGATGGATTGCCATAAGATATGAGCTAGACTGAGAGTGTTCATATCTATGGGAGCTTACATGGGTAATACATACATATCTCTGATGGCTGTACAATAATTTACTCTTTTGCAGACTACTAAGTCAAATGGGACTTTTTGTGGTTTTATATTGTGGCCTTTTACTAGACATAAACCACCAATGCTCTACACAACTAGATGCACGTGCATGATTTTCACTGCTGATCCAGTTATACACCTAAGATGGTGGATGGGTGCGCACGCACTAGGGTTGCACTTAGAGACCAGTTTCCTTTTCCTGACTCTTCCACTCATCTTCTCTCATGGAGAGGCCACAGTGAAGGTTGTATGTTTATCGGTTTCACTCAAGGTAAGTTGCTCAGGACAGCAGAACCAAAAGTTTTACCCTGACCTTCAACATCTCATTGACTGTGTTTTTGTATTTATAGCTCTAGTTGGATATTGGTGAATTGGTAACCATTGAGCTGAGTACACTTAAGTGAGTCAGCATTTCCCTTTCACAAACAACTACAGACCACCCGAGGACACTGTCCATCACTTGTGTATGTAGTCTTGCAGGCTTGGTCAATGGCCAACAAATATGTTCACGTGTGTCACAGAATCAACATGATAGGCAATGTGTCCTTTCCACACATTATGGGGATATTCGTACCTCTATGTTGTTTTTACTCACACTGGAGCAACAGAAAACACAAAAGAACATGGATATTTGGTGGTTTTCACAAACCTTTATTGGTAACCGTTTTAAGTAGCTCTAAAAGAAGTGTGTATTTACTTTTGTAACATAGCGTGCCTGGTTGAATCTTTTATAGTGCTCAGCACTCTCTGGCTCAATCCACTGAAAGGAGTATCATGATCCAGACTCCCTACCTGGGTGATTTCGTATATGGCATTTTTGACCTACATCTTGTGCACAAGTAATCTCAGCATAAGTCTATAGCTCCCTTTTCTCTTCTCTATAGGAGCTAACTTAGTCAGATAGCTTGCCTTGATGAGACCCTCAGATGAAAAACTGAGTCGAAACGTCAACATTTATCTTTTGGTCCATTATAATTTTTTCATATAACAGACATCTGTGAATTGACTAACAGCTCCTATTTCATTTTCCATGTTGGGTAATCAGGTATATTTACAGTGTTGTATTTTTAATGTTGTGTATATATTTTGTCTTCTACTATTTCCACACACTGCAACGCCTGCACTATTGTCGCATTTGTTATAATTTTGCATCTATGTAAATATGATGAATAATGAGTACATGAGCATCAAAAAGAAATTGGAGGCATTGATGACTATTTCTTCCCATCGAATGTTCTCCTAAAACTTTGATTCAGATTAATTGCCAGTGTTTCAGCATATACAGTCACGACATTTTGAAAGAGACCCATGGGTCCTCTGTTTTTTTATTAAAGTATGTATAACCCTTGTGGTGGGCTAATAGGGTAGGTCCTTGTTCTGTATAAATGGGGTATGGCTGAAGAGCAGACTTGAAGGGTTGTTTTTCTTTTATCTCTTGCATTATAAATATTGCATGAAAGCACAAGCTTTGGCACTTAAAGGTTTTTATTTTTGTGGGGAAAGGGTCATCTGCTGCACTCATACATCCAGCAACTGAAGCAGAAGGTGTACTCAGTGCACAAAATTGGATTATAATTTGGTGTGAGTGACTGCCCACCTCAAGCACTCATCACACCTCTTCTCATGGTGAACCCTTAAAATTACTAAATTTACCTGAGCTCAACCCCTTGGTGATAGGGCACAGCTCAGACAAATTTAACTTAAGGTAAGGTACAAAGGAGTTATGTAGTACTAAAACAGTAAAATAAAAAGTCATAATACCAAGCAAAAAAAAATCCCAAACCAAATTAGAAACATAGAGTAATATTACAATTTCAAAAATCCAGTAAGAGGAAACAGATATATGAATGTTTAAAATTGTAACCAAAATAGCCCAAAAAGCACAATGCATCAGTGATAAAGAACAGTCACAGTAGACCAGGACCTAGGCACAATTTGAGGCCAACCGCAAGAAGAAGTAGGTCGGATACACCCACCAGGGACATCCTGGTCATAAAATGGTACCTTCTGACTTAGGACCTGATTTAGAATTTGCCACACTGGGTCACTCAGTCACAAACGTAACGGATATCCTGTCTGCCATATTGGAAGTACATCACATCCTATGGCACTTGTAACATGGGAGACAGGATAGCAGTCAGGTTTGCAATAGAGTAATCCATCTGCCATACTCTAAATCAGGCCCATTGTATTTTAAGTCTCAGTCAACCACAGGAGTACGCTTCAAAGGCTCCTTGGACTTCAGAGAAGGTCCTCAGTTAGAGGCCAACATCAGGGTTCAGTTGAGGTCAAATTGTCACTGGTCAGCTGGGTACTTCTAGGAAAAGGCCACTTGCAGCGTGCTGTCTCCATATGAGACATATGAGGTCATTCAAGTGAACCCTGGAACCCTCTTCTTTGTCCTGGGTGCAAGAGAGAGCAGATCCAGTTCTTCAAGGTTCTTCTCAGGTCACAGACAGCAGGTCCAGTGCTCTTACGATCTTCCACAAAGTGTACTGAAGAGGGTGGTTGGGAATGCCACATTTATGTCTGGCACAACTTAGTGGGTGGGGGGGTGACTCTTGCTTACTCGATAACCAGTTGAATGAAGGTTCCCGGAATCAGTCCTACTCACATTTTCAATAGTTCCTGTTTGCCTTGATGAAAACATCCCCAATGTAACATGTGTCAGGGTATTTTTAAGATTGCGAAATTCTCCAGTCTTATTAAACAAGGGCTCTGAGGCTGGGATTATGAGTGGAGAATGTACAATGTTAATCCTAGTATCGTCTCACACATAACTCCAGAATACAGTTTAAAAGAGGCACTGTACCCAAAACCAACCCAAAGACACCCTATTGTTTGCTCCGGGGGTCATTTTGCACCTCTTTGACACCTATTCAAAGTTAATCACTGGCTGAGAGAAGCTGGAGAGCTAATGCAAATTAGCCTCCTGGAACTTCAGGTAGGAAAAAGGTACCTTTTTATAAGTTACTCTTTGTTAATATTCATTAAAAATCCAACTTCAACATAAAATTTGATTTTTTTTGTAACTAGTAAAAATATTTAATTATTTTTCTATCTGGTCCCATTCCTGTGTGTACAGTATTAGTATTTTAGTCTGAACTGTTCTTCTACATAAACAGCAGTGAAAATAGCTTTTCGGGCCTCTCACTGCAGGGAATTGTAATATTAAGTTCTAATTTTAAATATCGTGCATCCTATCTTTTGGGCTACAAGGTTTCACGGGGGGTGATTTCCTAATATTTAAAAGGGAGGTTTTTACCTGTCAAAAATGGTTATTGTAACAGGTCGTTCTACAGGCTTACACACCGCAGAAGTTAGGCTACACAGGGTAGACCTGAAGTTATGTTTGCTTTGCCACTGAAGTGGACGGCACAATAGATGCTGAGGTTCACAAATGGCATTTAACTTCCGGGCCCTGGGTGCTCTTTCTGCACTATATGCTTGGGACATACACACGCTTTAAATGTGCCAATCAGGAATAAGCCAGTTTAACCAAGTTTGAAGGTGGAGAATAGGCACTTTACTACTGGTTAACTGAGAAAGAGTGCACAGAGTTGTAAAACCATCAAAATTAGGGCCCAGCAAAAGGGGAAACAATTTATGGTTGCCACACAGAAATGATTTCCTACAATTAGCATTACATTTCCTCTAGAGGCCCATAAATCTGTTATCTGGGCTACTAGAGGGGACCCAATGACTAAATCCTGTGGAAAGTAAATGAGGCACTGGCAAGCGTTTCCATTCACATTTTGACACTTCCTCATTGCAATTGAAAACATATAAAGCATTGCACATAATGTACAGTTTTGAGATACTATAAGATATATCTTTGCTTTTCCTCCAGATTTTTATTTTTATTTTCTTATAAATACTTTACAGACAAAGGGCCTGATTTAGAGTTTGGTGGAAGGGCTACTCCGTCACAAACATGACAGATATCCCGTCCGCCATATTACGATGTCTATAGGATATAATGGAATTGTAATACAGCGAACTGGATATCCGTCACACTTGTGACAGAGTAACCCCATCCGCCAAACTCTAAATCAGGGCCAAAGATTGGCAACACCAACAGCTCGACGCACACTGTAAAGGTGCGATCCATTGGCTTTGCAATTGATTGGTTACAGCAAGTCTTTGCCATTGAAGTCAAGAAGCCACGTGCCTAGCAGCTTCTCATATATTTTCAAACTTTTGGCAGATTTACAAACCCACAGCACCGGTGAAGTTTGACAGTATATAAAAATAGTCAGCAAAAAGAAGCTACTGACACCCGAGGCAGTGAGACTGCTGATTTCACTGGGGGAAGGGAGTGAGGTGCGCATGAGCAGCAGTTTACTTCCCCATTATTTTGCTGCCAGAAAAAAAATCACCAGCGGGGAGCGCGGTGTGTAGAATGATGCTGCGTATCATCACTCACTAGTTTTGCCAAATGCGCTTTTCCATTGCTAACCAGGGGACTGAGGCCATGGCAGCTCTGGGTAACAGACAGGAAAACATTTCCCTGCAGCCTCGAATGCTAATGTAGACCATGAAGCTACAAGTGTAAGCACTGGAGTGTGCTACTCACCATTTCCTAAGTTGAAGTAGCTAGTACTATTTGACTATTTTTGTGAACAACCAATTTTTAAATCTTTTTAGGAACAGTCCTAGATGAAAGTGAAATTATATGAGAGTGAGAAAGGAGCAATACCATTTATAGAATAGAACCTATTGTAAGGATAATAAGGGATAAGGGGGTTTGGGATTGGTGGAGGAGGGCCTCGAACTGAGAGTCAAGAGACTCTCAGTTCGTCCCTGCAAAGGCAGAGGCAGCAGCAGCCAGAGGAGCTGGGGAGGTCAGCAGACGCTGACCCCCATTGCCCCGAGCTTCATAACACAATCAACTGCTCCATCAGCACAGACACCTTCCCTGAGGCCTGGATACACGCCGAAATACACCCTCTCCTGAAGAAACCTTTGGCCGACCCATCAGAACTAAACAATTTCCAGCCCATCTCTCTGCTACCCTACCCAGACAAAGTACTAGAGAAAGCAATCAATGCTCAACTACGGAATTTCATTGAGGCCAAAAACTCCCTGGACAGCTCCCAGTCCGGCTTCCGCAGCAATCACAGCACAGAGACAGCACTCTTGGCAGCCACTGACGACATCCGATTACTCCTAGACTGTGGCTACTCCACAGCACTCATACTCCTTGACCTCTCAGCAGCTTTTTACTCGGTCTCCCACAGCACTCTGCGCACCAGGCTCCATGACATAGAAATCCACTGAACAGCCCTGGAATGGATCCACTCCTTCCTCTCCGGGAGAACGCAGAGGGTCAGACTCCTGCCCTACACTTCCAGACCCTCAGGATTCAACTGCGGAGTCCCCCAAGGATCCTCACTGAGCCCCACACTGTTCAACGTATACATGGCCCCTCTTGCTGCCATCGTAAGAAGCCACGATATGAACATCTTGTCATATGCCGATGACACACAACTCATCATTTCCCTCACCGAAGACCCAGACACGGCCACAAGGAACTTTCACACAGGAATAGAAGCCGTCACTACCTGGATGAGAAAAAGCTGCCTCAAACTCAACTCCGACAAGACGGAGCTTATCATTTTCGGAAGCACCACCTCAGCTTGGGACGACTCCTGGTGGCCCACATCCTTCAGTGCCCTTCTGCACTGACCAAGCTCATCTGCAACTTAGGAATCATCCTCTACTCCTCCCTATCCATGACTCGCCAGGTAAACTCTGTCACCTCCTCCTGCTGGCACACAATCCGCAAACTTCGGAAGATTTTCAGATGGATCCCAGCAGACTGTCGTAGGACAGTCAACCAAACCACCCCCTGCACCTCAGACAAAGCCCATTGCTCACCATCTTCAGGAAGAACTTCAAGATGTGGTTCTTCGGATGTGGCCCCTCCTGACCCCCCAACACCTGAGACCCTCACGGGTGAGTAACTGCACTTTACATATATTGACTTGATTGATTGATGAGTAGGGTTATTCAGCCAACAAAATGTGTTTGACTATTCTTTTACATGTGCTTAGTGGAGTAGGTGGAAATACTCTGTACCCTATTTGTAGGAGTAATACAGCAATTCAAGATAGCTGTATGGGTGGGTCAAAGAACACATGTGAAAACAGTGCTTAGAAATCACTAGCAGTCAAATGGTTATTTGAGGCCATGAGGGAACAGTGCAAATCCAAATTCCAGGCTGGCCGTGATGGAGGGTAGGCTGGCTAAAGAACACACACGGGGTCCACTGAAACAGTACCTTTGATGGAGCTTAGCGTTGGCATCAAGGGCACGGTGCGTCTGTATTTTCCACGCAGTCAAGTCACTACATCATCGTCGGACTCCATTGAAGTGAATGCAATGCGTTGCTGTTGAGCTTTGCAGAACTTCGTCGTTGGGCCGTACAGGCTGTGCATCCACAGTTGTCGAGCAGCTGCTGCGTCGGTGTTGAAGGAGCGATGCAGCAAAATTTCTCACACACTCGAGGTGATGCATCATTTTTTAAAGAAATCAGCAGCAGAACCCACTTCTGAAGCTCAGGACAGGAAGGAGCACCTCAGGGAAGGGTAGGACTCACAGATGGCAGAGTCCAGCAGCACCAGGAGAGGTGCAGACAGTCTTCGATGTCCCTGAGACTTCAAAAACAGGGGGGCAAGCCAACAAGCCCCTGGAGAATCTTGGGTTCAAGGATACAGAGAGCAGGTCCAGTCCCTCTCACCTCAGGCCAGAGGCAGCAGGCAACAGGCCAACACAGCAAAGTAAGTAGCAAAGTGGCAGTCTCTCCTACAGCACAGCAGACAGCAAGCAGTAGGCTAACACAGCAATGCATTATTAGAGTGACAGTTGCTCCTGGCAGCATAGCAGACCTTATTCCTGGCAGCATGTCCTTGGTTCCAGTAGAGTTCTGATCTGATGGGGTTTGGGGTGCAGTACTTATACCCAGATGTGCCTTTGAAGTGGGGAAGACTGCAAAAAGGCCTTTGAAGATCACAAGGTCCCTGTCTTTCCTTCCCTGACTCCAGACACTCTACAGGGGATTACGCAGCCCTTTGTGTGGGGAGAGGCACAGCCCTATTCAGGTGTAAGTGAGGCAGTGCTAAGCTTTGCCCCTCCCCCATTACACAGTTAATGGCCCACTAAGGCCCATTAAGTCACACCTAAGCTCCCATTGTATGTGACTATCTAGAGGGAATGCACAAAGCCCAGCTGTCACCAACCCCAGATGCGCTTTCAGAGACAGGCAGAAGCACAGAATGGTTAAAGTAAGAAAATGCCAACTTTCTAAAAATAGAATTTTCAAACTTACAATTTAAAATCTGACTTCACCATGAGTTGTGATTTTAAATTGTGAGTCCAGAGACAATAAACTCCAAATTACTATTTTTTACCAACTGGATGTTAGTTAAAGGCTGCTTCAAGAAAACCCCTATGTTAACCTTTCAGACAGACAGGCCTTGCAGTAGTGAAAAACAAATTTAAGTTTTTTACTACCCAACATTTGACTTAAAAGTAGATGCCCAACGTCTTAAATACACTGCGCCCTGCCCTTGGGGCTAACTAGAACCTACCTTAAGGGTGCACTTGCCAGGCCGAAATGGCGGTATAAAACTGCACACACAAGCTCTGCGGTGGCACGCCCAAGACATGTTTTAAAGGCTACTGTAGTGGGTGGCACAATGAGTGGCACAATGAGTGCTGCTGGCCCACTAGTAGCATTTAATTTACAGGCCTGTGGCACATATAGCATACTTTACTAGGAACGTACGAGTAAATAAAATATGCCAATTGTGGACACACCAATGTTACCATGTTTTAAGCAGAGAGCACATGCGCTTTAGCACTGGATAGCAGTGGTATAAAGCCCAGAGTTCTAAAGCCAACATAACAAAGTCAGAAAATGAGACGGAGGAAGGCATAAAGTTTGGCAATGACCCTCTAGAAAGGGCCAGTTCCAACTGGGGCAATATCTGTGGTGTTGTTTGCTGTGTACGTTGGATTTGTTAGATTGTTGTGGGTCTACTTTATATATAGTTTTAGTAGGATTCATTTAATCTTTTGTGTTATGTAGTGTGTAATGTTTTTCATAGTTATGTGCTACCACTCTCAAGGACCACAAGTGCATTCTGAGAAGATATATTCCTCATGCATGGTATTTTTTTGGTCATTTGATGTCCTCATTCCAGACAGATTTCCCATTGATTACATCACATCTGCCCACCAGCTGCTGTGAAATCTATTGATGGAATAACTAGATTAAAGCAACATGAAACAATTCACATTCGGGGAAGTTTGTTTAAAAAAAGTTGAGTGGATGATGTGGGTGTGCTGGACTCCTATAATGTTACACCTCGGTGGTGCATCCATGAGATGAGTCGATTTGGGATACTGTTAACTTCAAATCACGAGGCAAAGTATCCCAGAGGCAAGGTTCAAAACCGAATTTCAAAATACAGTCAAATTAAGAAAGAACTGACTGAAAAAAAATATTCTAGAGCAGAATTCACAACTACCATTAAGGTGTATTACATAATACAACAAGGTATGAAATAGTTATGTGCAGATTCAGCAAATCTGATTTAAATGCATAAAGCATTCCCATGAAGGCTCTCAGTAATAGGAACAGTGCAGAATAATAGGCAAAATCAGTAATAGGTTAAGTCCAAAGGTGCATCAGAATTAAACAGAAATCAGGCAGCATCCCTAGTACAGCCCCAAAAGATCTCTGGCTTCCCCCAGATTGAAGGGTTTATGTAGGCACTTATACCCGGATTTATACTCTGTTTGAGCTGAGGTAGCGTTATTTTTTCTCATTCCATTAATATGGCACCCAGTTGGCATCCTGGAATGGTGCAAGCCGGCGCTATCCTTTTTAACGCAAAATTGAGCAAAGGCAGTTTTGCGTCAAAAAGTACAAATTTGGGCTTTAATTCATAAGAAATCATTGGGGATGCAAACTCATCTTTGTGTGGGAAAATAATTACATCTTCAACAAATGAGCTTACAGAATTGTAAACCACTACATGAGTATTGATTCATCCCCTTTGATCTACTGTTATCCGAAGGTGGTAGAACAAACTACTTACACGAACAATCATAAATTAATGCAATACTGCTTGCAAGTGGAAGGTCCCTTAAAAGTGTAACAAGTCTAGAGGCCTTTCCTTAAGAAATAAACAAATCCATATCTTGCTTGAATAAGTGCAGCTGATATATGAGCAGAGAATAACATGATAATGTGACATCCATTTTGGACAAGATGGCATCCAGGCCTAACTATGCCTAACTCTGCTTGTGTTTTTCCATAGGAGATACAGAGCAGATGGGTTTTGGCTAGAGTAGACAAATATGCTTTATCTCAAGGGGGCTGTTAAAAGAAGACAAGATTAGAAGACAAATCAGTCACTAATTTAGAACCATACAGGTGGAGAACTTAAAATTGAGCATAAAGTTTGGTGTGCAAGTTGATTGATGAACAGTTGATACTTTAAGAATTCTCCTCCACCTCCTCATCCTTTGTTAAAGGTGGAGCAGCATACCTTTTAAGAATTAAATTCTTGGTCCTGGTTAATTGATTCATGTTTTGAGGATACAGACTAGTTGTTCTTCCAAAGACAATTACTTCAGCCCTCCTGAAAACTTGTTCCTTCTGACTTCTAGCTATTTCTCCAGTTTTCTGTGGTACTGTATCAACAGCTTATGTTTGGTCATCAAAGTACCCATGTAAAATGTTCTCTATTGCCATATTCGGTTGTCTGCAGCTGTGAGCTTGTCAATGTCCCACAACAATTATAATTCAACACATCAGAGGATGGATCTACTGATAATGGTGATTTTAAATTGGTGAGTGGAAGTGGGAAAAGTGATTTACTGCTTTATGAATGTGGCCACCACCAGCAGTATTACAACAAGGCTGGAGAATTTTTTTTTTTAGTTATTCTTTTTTCTGTATGTTGTTGTCTTTAAATTTCATTTCCAGTCACTCTCATCATGATACCACTCTTATACATAAAACCATGGACGGGATCGCAGATGCGATCCCCTGATTTGCTCTTTGCAACCCCTGGCCTCAGAGGTGGCGAATTCAGTGGCAGGAACACATTGGCAGCTCATCCTTATGGCCATCAGCTGGGGCTCCACTCTCTTTGTTTTCTGTCAATTCATTATTACACTAACAGTGAATAATAAGATATTATTCACTGTTAGTGTAATAAAAATGGAGTACTATTAGCTGGAATATGCCCCTTCATCGCAGCTGAGGTAAGTGAAAAATGCTTTTAAATGTATGTTGTGTGTGTGCTTGTGGAGAAAGTATGTCTATTTGAGAGAGAGTGTATGTAAGTGTGAATTTGTGTATGTGAGTGAAAGTAGAGGTCAAAGGGCATGTGATGTCACTTCTGCTACCCCTGGCATTTCGGTGAATTGACGTCTACCCTTAAAACATGACTTACCGACAAGGGAATAAAAGTAGATAACGCATGCTTCTACTGTGGCGCAAGAATAGTTACACAGATGAAGCTTTCTGAGAATATTACATATGGCCTCATTATGAATCTGGTGGTCTCCAGACCTCCAGACTCGTGGTGGTGGTCAGACTACCACGGCTTTGACAGTCCGACTGACAAATTACAACTCTTGCGGTCGAGCCACCACAGGACCTCCGTCCCCACTGGGAACATGGCTCCCACAGCACGACGCAGTTGGGCTTGTAATCAGCCATGGCGGTGCTGAACTCAGTGCTGCGATGCTGATTGCAATCCCACTTTTTGCCAGCCTTTTCATGACTGCGACACCGCCATGAAAAGGCAGACGGAAAGGTACCTCAGGGGGCCACTGGGTGCCACTGCTCTGCCCATGACAATGGCTATGCAGACAGTGCGCTTTCCTCTGTGCTACGAGATACCACTCAGCTTCTTTAGGGGAGCCGAGTGCTATCTCGTAGCACTGTTCCTGTTAGACTGACCAGCACTAATGCTCTATTTCAAGGTTTCCGCTGGTCAGCCAGGCCGGCGTAAACCTTGCAATATGGCGCCACTGCCATGGCATCCTCACTGCGAGTTTGCCCATCCCCCTGCGAGTTTTTCAGTTCCATATTGGAACCACCAAACACGTGATGAGCCCCATAGTTTTGCAGCCTTCTTTTGTCTCCAAAGGATGGAGTAGGTTCTTGGCACAGCCGGCCACTTCATCATACTTATCTGTAAATGTTTGTTCCTTTACACACAACTTGATCTTCAGCATGTTTAGCAGTGGAATGGATTGACTCATGGTAACATCATACTTGCCCACTGCCTATGTCAAGACCTCAAAGGGTACTTGGATTTTAATAATTCACTCTATTAGCGCTGTTCATAAATTGTTAACGACATAGCTGTGTCAGTGGAATCTTTTGCATTGCATAATAGCCTGTAGAAGATGGCATTCCGTCGGTTCAGAAGCTCCTGTACGAAGGCATGTATGTGGGGTTTATTAGCTATCTGAATGACATACACTTGATTCCAGGCTTTAAAAAGGTAATACAGTATGCAGATTCTACAACAGTAGACTACTATGTCATTTACTATTTGTTTGTTTTTTCAGGAAGCCCTGAACAATGCTGTTGATGCACAAGGCAATTGAGAGTGCTCTGAGGGATCTTCCATCTGACACAGGGCACTCAATGTCACAGACAATCCCAGTGACAACAAATCCAATCTAGAGACCTCTGGATTTCAACCATTGAATAGAATGTGGGTTTGCTTTATTTCAGTATTTTGGAAGTGTGTGCACTTTCTCTTTGGAGAACATTACTATAATTGTGCACCTGTGTATCCCTTCAATGGTGGTACAAGTGACAGTGGTCCTCTTGCTACATCCACTGGAAGTAAACCAGTGTACTGTGATGTACACATAAGATGCATCAGTGCTTCAACACACAATCCCATAATTTCACCTTCCACTTGTGTTACACCATAATTTAAAAAGCCAGTCTTTTCTTTCATGCAACGCCCTTTTGAATGCTTGTTTCCTTCTCAAATGGGTCAGTGGGCTATCTGTGGATACAAAGGACACACATCATGCTTGCAAACTGGGTAGACTGCAATGTACTTCTTTGACTTCTTAATTGTTAAAAAGACTCCACCCTGGGACGGGGTCATTTTTTAGGGGGGCTATCCCTAGAATTTGTGGTGAGACCAGACTTTGTGGACTTTGTGGGAATTGATGTATACATTGTTACTGCTTATTTTGAGTTCAAGAAAAAGCAACCACTAGGAATGGCAGGAAAGCTGCAGTCTGGACAGAAATGGATTACACATCCTGGGTGCCTCTCTCAACATGAACAACGGCCCGTTCATCTATGTCATTATGATCACTGTCAACTGGGCTTTGTGGAAACCTCTTTTCCTTCAGCACCCAGCCTCTAAGGTATAATGCTTGTCACCGTCATCTGAGGGTCATCTTAGAAAAGAGTGAGGACTTGCCTTTCTTTTTGTAAGGAGAGATAGAGAAGAAGATTACATTGATGATGAAGCAAAGCGCAAACTCCACCTGTGCTTCTACCCCAGGATCATTGAACTTTTGTGTAATAATATCTTGGCAACAACAGAAAGACTGGTTTTGGGCTTGTCACTCTAAGAGTGGTATTTGCAAAGTTCCTTCACCCCTCCTATTTTTCTGAATTTGGTTTTGTTGGCCTTAAGGGCCTCATTACGTGTTTGGCAGACCACGGACCACCAAATTTATGGTCTTGGTGGCGGTCGGACCACTGCACTCCTGGAGGTCCGAATACTAAATTTATGATCCTGGCAGTCAGATCGCCAAAGGAGACTGCCACCGCTGTTGGGATCACAGCTCCTGATGGGTTGGAGGCAGTCGAAGTTATGGTAAGCCAAGGCAGTGCCATGGTGGCACCACCGTGCTGATCACAACTTCATTTTCCGGGTTGAAAAGACCGGCAGGAAAGTCAGTGCTGGGGGAGGTAGCAGGGGGGCCTCTGCCAGCATCCTAGGAATGTGCTGTGTCTGCTATGCGTGTTCCGAGGGTGCTGGTGTGAGACAGCCGCTGGCTTGATGGCAGCCTCAACCCCAGGGCTTTGGGGGTCCAGCAGTCTGACCATCACAGTCGTATTCAGGCCCTACGACTCTGTGCTCTGCATTACTGCTAACCAGTGGTAAAGTGCTTGTGCTGACTTCCTAAAACATGGTAAATCTAGCTTACACCTTATTGGCTCATTAAAGGGCAGATTTATGGAAAGTGGTGCCACCGAGTGCAGCACCACTTTCCCTGCACCCCTTGGCACCCCCCTACCGCCACAATGTGTGCGGCATATTTAAAATACGGTGCACCATGGCGCAGGGTAGGGAGCAATAGTGTAAAATATTGGCGCTACTTCTGCCGAGTATATAGGGGCCCATTTTAAATAATGGGAGCCCCCTTTTAACACCTGCTCTGAACAGGCATTAAAGGTGCTGTACAAAATGACGCAAGGAAGTCTCTTAGATTTCCTTGCGCCATATTTTCATTCCCCCCAACGGGGGAACGCCCTCTTTGCATACATTATGCCTGGCGCAGGCATAATGTAGCGCAAAGGGTTACAAAGTGGCTCAATTCATGTATTGCACCACTTTGTAAATATGGCGCTAGGCTTTTAGCCACATTAGCAAAAAGCATTTAGCACACATTAGTAAAAAGAAATTATGCTAATGTGGCACAAGGTGGCACTAGGGGCTTATAAATATGCCCCTTAATTTACTTGAAAGTCCCTAGTCTAATGGTATACCATATACGGGCTGGTAAATTAAATGCAGCTAATGGGCCTGCAGCGCTCATTACACATACGACTTACATAGCTCTTAAAACCTGTCAGAGGTTTGTCATTGCATCCTGTATGCAGTTTTAAATTGCAAATTCTACTTGGCAAAATATCCCTCTTGCTGAGTCTTAAAATTCTTTTTTATTGCATACATCATCCCTTAAGTAGACCCTAGACAGCTCATAGCACAGTGTGCATTGGAAATAAATATTGGGATTCGTACTTTTATGTTTTACATATCCTGATAGTGAAAAACTCAAGGTATTAGGACAAAATATTGAGAATGGAAAAATTGGGAGACAGAAATATCTGAAAAAATTATTGTGATACAAAAATATTGTGATGCAGCAAAAAATAGTGTTTTTTTAGGTAAGTAATATCACTGTTAAGAAAATCAGTGTTGCTAATATTGTTTTCAATAATGTATTTGCAAAAAATATAAGTTTTTCATTATTTGTATGTTTTAGTTCATATATTATTTTATGTGAATATTGTTTCTATAATTGTTATTCATTTTTTAAATTTAGTTGGCAATTTTGAGTTATTTAGAAATTTTTATTTAATTGCTATCACTGATTTATATTGTTGTAGCAGGTGGTTGGGATTGTAGGGGGATGGTTGGAAAGGTAATTAAGTAATAATTCATTATTAATTATTCAATAGTTTTTAAGTAAGCATGTGATTGATATTAATTATTAATGTCATGTAATACTGATTTTTTTTCTTATATTTCAAGCGTGGGTTGCTGTATTTGTAGGCGTATAGGTGGAAAGTTAATTAGGTAATAATTAACATTTAATGTTTAATTTATAATTGATTATTTGATTAGTAATTACATATAGTGTGTAATATTCATATATTTTAGTCATATTTTAGAGGTCGCTGCCAGTTATATATTTGTTGTGAGTTGCGATGTATTTGGGCTATAAGGTGGGAAGTTAAGTAATAATAAACAATAATAACTATTAATGTATTTTAAATATCTAATTGATTCATAATTGAGTAAATTGTGTAATATTTATATATTTTAGATATATTTTAGGAGTGGGCTGCAGGGTTTGTAGAGTTGTAGGGTGGGAAGTTAATTAAGCAATAATTCATTGGCAATTATTTTGTAATTGAAAATGAATTATTACCCTGTTTAAAAATGCAAATATAGTTTATGTTAAGTATTATTGTATGTATATATATATATATATATATATATATATATAATGTGCTGTTAATAGCAGTACATTAATTAAAAAATATATATATATTAATATAATGTAAAATATGTATTTTAACCCCTTCGCTGCCAGGCCTTTTCCCCCTCCTGTGCCAGGCCTTTTTTTTGCTATTTGGGGCAGTTTGCACTTAGGCCCGCATAACATTTTGTTCCTATAAGCTAGCCAAGCCAAATTTGCGTCCTTTTTTTCCAACATCATAGGGATTCTAGAGGTACCCAGACTTTGTGGGTTCCCTTGAAGGAGGCCAAGAAATTAACCAAAATACAGTGAAAATTTCGTTTTCTTTAAATAAATGGGAAAAAGTGGCTGCAGAAGAAGGCTTATGGTTTTTTTCCCTGAAAATAGCATCAACAAAGGGTTTGCGGTGCTAAAATCACCAGCTTCCCAGCTTTCAGGAACAGGCAGACTTGAATCAGAAAACCCAATTTTTCAACACAAATTTGGCATTTTACTGGGACATACCCCATTTTTAACATTTCTGAAAAGTAGACAAAATTCTGAATTCAGCAAGGGGTCATTTGTGTAGATCCTACAAGGGTTTCCTACAGAAAATAACAACTGAAAAAGAAAAATATTGAAATTGAGGTGAAAAAACATCACTTTTTCTCTACGTTTTACTCTGTAACTTTTTCCTGCAATGTCAGATTTTTGAAAGCAATATACCGTTACGTCTGCTGGACTCCTCTGGTTGCAGGGATTTATAGGGCTTGTAGGTTCATCAAGAACCCTAGGTACCCAGAGCCAATAAATGAGCTGCACCCTGCAGTGCGTTTTCACTCTATACCGGGTATACAGCAATTCATTTGCTGAAATATAAAGAGTGAAAAATAGCTATCAAGAAAACCTTTGTATTTCCAAAAAGGGCACAAGATAAGGTTGTTGAGGAGCAGTGGTTATTTGCACATCTCTGAATTCCGGGGTGACCATACTAGCATGTGAATTACAGGGCATTTCTCAAATAGATGTCTTTTTAACACACTCTCTTATATTTGGAAGGAAAAAATGTAGAGAAAGACAAGGGGCAATAACACTTGTTTTGCTAATCTATGTTCCCCCAAGTCTCCCGATAAAAATGATAGCTCATTTGTGTGGGTAGGCCTAGCGCCCGCGACAGGAAACGCCCCAAAACGCAACGTGGACACATCACATTTTTTTAAAGAAAACAGAGGTGTTTTTTGCAAAGTGCCTACCTGTAGATTTTGGCCTCTAGCTCAGCCGGCACCTAGGGAAACCTACCAAACCAGCGCATTTTTGAAAACTAGAAACCCAGGGGGATCCAAGATGGGGTGACTTGTGGGGCTCTGACCAGGTTCTATTACCCAGAATCCTTTGCAAACCTCAAAATTTGGCTAACAAAACACGTTTTCCTCACATTTTGGTGACAGAAAGTTCTGGAATCTGAGAGGAGCCACAAATTTCCTTACACCCAGCGTTCCCCCAAATCTCCCTATAAAAATGATACCTCACTTGTGTTGGTAGGCCTAGCGCCCGCAACAGGAAATGGCCCAAAACACAATGTGGACACATCAAATTTTTTCATAGAAAACAGCGCCTACCTGTGGATTTTGGCCTCTAGCTCAGCCGGCCCCAGGGGGTGCAGAAATGGCCTAAAATAAATTTGTCCCCCAATCCCCCCCCCCCCCGGGAGCAACCCTTGCCTACGGGTTCGCTCCCCTTGCGTGACATTGGCGCCAAAAAAAAAAAAAAAAACAGTGCCTAATGGTTTCTGCCCCCTTGGGGGCAGATTGACCTAAAATCAGCCAATCTGCCCCCAAGGGAGGCAGAAATGGTCTAAATACAATTTGCCCCCCAGGGGAGCGACCCTTGCCTAATGGGTCGCTCCCCATCTCTGAAAAAACAAAAAAACAAAAACAAACAAAAAAATATTTTTTTGCCCCGGCGCCTAGAGGTTTCTGCCCCCACTGGGAGCAGATCGGCCTAATAACAATAGGCCGATCTGCCCCCGGGGGGGCAGAAATGGCCTAAAATAAATTTGCCCCCCAACTGCCCCCCCGGAGCGACCCTTGCCTATGGGGTCGCTCCCCCTGTGTGACATTAGCGGCAAAAAAAAAAAATCCCCGGTGCCTAGTGGTTTCTGCCCCTTGGGGGCAGATTGACCTAAAATCAGCCAATCAGCCAATCTGCCCCCAAGGGGGGCAGAAATGGTCTAAATACAATTTGCCGCCCAGGGGAACGACCCTTGCCTAATGGGTCGCTCCGCATCTCTGAAAAAACAAACAAACAAAAAAAAACACAAAACAAATTTTTGCCCTGCCGCCTAGAGGTTTCTGCCCCCACTGGGGGCAGATCGGCCTAATAACAATAGGCCGATCTGCCCCCAGGGGGGGCAGAATTGGCCTAAAATAAATTTGCCCCCCCCAAACCCCCCCCGGAGCGACCCTTGCCTACGGGGTCGCTCCCCCTGTGTGACATTGGTGCCAAAAAAAAAATCCCCGGTGCCTAGTGGTTTCTGCCCCTTGGGGGCAGATTGACCTAAAATCGGCCAATCTGCCCCCAAGGGGGGCAGAAATGGTCTAAATACAATTTGACCCCCAGGGGAGCGACCCTTGCCTAATGGGTCGCTCCCCATCTCTGAAAAAACAAACAAACAAAAACAAAACACAAAAAAATAATTTGCCCTGACGCCTAGAGGTTTCTGCCCCCCCGGGGGCAAATCGGCCTAATAACAATAGGGCGATCTGCCCCCAGAGGGGGCAGAAATGGCCTAAAATAAATTTTCCCCCCAACCCACTCCCGGGGAGCGACCCTTGCCTACGGGGTCGCTCCCCCTGCGTGACATTGGCGGCAAAAGAAAATCCCCGTTGCCTAGTGGTTTCTGCTCCTTGGGGGCAGATTGACCTAAAATCGGCCAATAGGCCAATCTGCCCCCAAGGGGGGCAGAAATGGTCTAAATACAATTTGCCCCCCAGGGGAGCGACCCTTGCCTAAGGTGTCGCTCTCCATCTCTGAAAAAACAAACAAACAAAACAAAACACAAAAAAATAATTTGCCCTGGCGCCTAGAGGTTTCTGCCCCCCCTGGGGGCAGATCGGCCTAATAACAATAGGCCAGGGCAGAAATGGACTAAAATAAATTTGCCCCCCAACTTCCCCCCGGGAGCTACCCTTGCCTACGGGGTCGCACCCCCTGCCTGACATTGGCGCCCAAAAAAAATCCCTGTTGCCTAGTGGTTACTGCCCCCTTGGGGGCAGATTGACCTAAAATCGGCCAATCTGCCCCAAGGGGGGCAGAAATGGTCTAAATACAATTTGCCCCCCAGGAGAGCGACCCTTGCCTAATGGGTCGCTCCCCATCTCTGAAAAAACAAACAAACAAAAAAAAAAGCACAAAAACATTTTTGCCCTGGCGCCTAGAGGTTTCTGCCCCCACTGGGGGCAGATCGGCCTAATAACAATAGGCCAATCTGCCCCCAGGGGGGACAGAAATGGGCTAAAATGAATTTGTCCCCCAACCCCCCCCCCCCCCGGAGCGATCCTTGCCTATGGTGTCGCTCCCCTTGCGTGACATTGGCGCCAAAAACAAAATCCCCCCAAGGGGGGCAGATATGGTCTAAATACAATTTGTCCCCCAGGGGAGCGACCCTTGCCTAAGGTGTCGCTACCCATCTCTGAAAAAGCAAACAAACAAAAAAAAAACACAAAAAAAAAAAACCGGGGGCAGATCGGCCGATTTGCCTCAGGGGGGCAGAAATGGCCTAAAATAAATTGTCCTCTCCACACTCCCCCCCGCACCCGGAGCGACCCTTGCCTACGGGGTCGCTCCCCCTGCGTGACATTGGCGCCAAAAAAGAAATCCCCGGTGCCTAGTGGTCTCTGCCCCTTGGGGGCAGATTGACCTAAAATCGGCCAATCGGCCAATCTGCCCCCAAGGGGGGCAGAAATGGTCTAAATACAATTTGACCCCCAGGGGAGCAACCCTTGTCCAAGGGGTCACTCCCCATCTGTAAAACAAAAAAAACAAAAAAATCCCTGGTGCCTAGTGGTTTCTGCCCCCCTTGGGGGCAGATTGGCTTCATAAAAATAAGCCAATCTGCCCCCAAGAGGGCAGAAATGGCCGAAATATAATTTGCCCCCTAGGGGAGTGACCTTTGCCTAAGGGGTCACTCCCCACAGCTAAATCAAAAACATAAACAAAAACAAAATAAAAATAAAATATAGCCCCCCTTTCTGCCCCCGCTGGGGGCAGTTCGGCCTAATAATAGGCTGATCTGCCCCCGGGGTGGCAGAAAAGGCCTTCCCAAAAAATTTCACCCCTGGGAGCGACCCTTGCCCACGGGGTCGCTCCCTTATGTCCATTTCAAAAAAATAAATAAATCCCTGGTGTCTAGGGGTTTCTGCCCCCCTTGGGGGCAGATTGGCCTCATCAAAATAGGCCAATCTGCCCCCAAGGGGGGCAGAAATGGCCTAAATATAATTTGCCCCCCAGGGGAGCGACCCTTGCCTAAGGGGTCGCCCCCACCTAAAAAAGAACCAAAACAAAACAAAAAGAAAAAAAAAATGATCCCTGGTGCCTAGAGGTTTCTGCCCCCCCTGGGGGCACAAAAGGGGGGGCCTTCTCAGGGGCTCCCTTATGTCCTGGTGTCTAGTGGGGTTTCAAAAGCCGGATTGCAAGCAATCCGGCTTTTGAAACGCTGGGAGAGACTTCAAAGGGAAGGAAATATATTTCCTTCCCTTTGAAGCCTCTCTGGGCCTCCCCCACGTGATTGAAAGAGAAATGCTGAGCATTTCGCTTTCAATCGCGCTGGAAGCAGAGCTTCCAGCGCGATGGGGGAGACCCTGTGACAAATCAGCGCGCGCTCGCGCGCTGACGTCACAGGGGGGGTGGGGGGGTTGGGGGTGGAAGGGGAAGGGCTTCCCCTTCCATCCCTGACTATTAACCCCACAGAGGGAGCGCTAGTGCTCCCTCGCTCTGTGACCAGGACCTAATGGTTACATCCTGGGCACAGCAGCACTGTGCCTCAGGACGTAACCATTACGTCCTGGGCACAGAACCGGTTAATAATTGTGTTACATTTTATGCATGTATACATATACATATATGTATGTATATATATATATATATATCTATATATGTATACATATATAGATATATATATATATATATAACCGTACAAACATATATGTGTGTGTGCTTATATAAGTATATATTTTTATATTAAATATTAGTTTGATTCATTTAATTAACAGTATATTCATTGTATACATTAAAATATTTTACATTTACTATTTTAAGCTATATGTATATAAAAAACAATATTTTTGTATGTTCTTTAACTATATTAGTGTGAAACAATATTTTGGGGGATATTTTTTATAAACAATGTTTTAGTGAACTATATTTTCAAACACAATATTTATGTATAAATATATGTAATACATTGATGTAATATTGTGTATATTTATTGTTGATTTCAATATTTTTTCCGTGATCCAAATTCCCAAATTTGTTTTCCACTACTGTGAGGCCTGCCTCTCCCATAGTTTAACACTGGGTTACGTTGATACATTTAATAACTGATCACTTCTTATTGGAAGCAGGCGGGAAGGTATTGTTTGGTGTCTGAGGAATTGTAATCTAAAATCCTCTTTGATGGTAAAGTCTAATTTTAAGTCATAACTTTGAAAATGCCTCTTTTAGAAAGTTGGTGTTTTCAGGTCTTAACTATTTGGTGCCTGCAGTCTGTTCCTAGGTAATATGACTGGCTGTAGCTGGTAGTTGACCTTTGTGTATTCTTCTCAGACAGGGACTACTTTCAAAGGTGAGCGGAGTCCAGGCCTAATCCACTTTGTGTATCCAACCTGCATTCCCTTGCGGTGGCCCGTAACCAGTTCTTAATTTGTAAGAATGGAAGTGCCAGGGCCCTTCTCAGGAGGCCAGTACAGTCTGCACCACCCATTGCTCCTGCCAGAGCTGCCAGTGACACTCCCGACACAACTACTAACCATCACACTCCTACAAGTGTGACAAATTAGACTATTTCTGCCCCTGAGGTTAAAATAATTGCAGGAGCAGCAGATATTTTTCTTTTTTTAGAATATACTGAGTTTTTAAACACTGTTGTCTCATCTCAAAATCAGGTAGACAGTGCCACAATGTGGTGGACAGCCACCAGAACATTACGCACCGGTGCTGAGCACTGGAAACTACCAGCTCAAATTAAGCACTGACCGTAACTTTCTACTTTGTCCCAGTCTCACATGACTAGATGCCCAGGGTTAGTGCTTAAATCTTTTGAGTGCTATTTTACACTTCAAACATTAAAATAAAATCATAACTCTGGTTCTACTGATTTGATTTTTGTCATTTTGGGGTCAAATTATTACAATTTACCCTACTTTTTTTTTAATTGATGAGTGATTTTTCTTGTGCTGTGGCTTCACTTTTTTTACTGTTTTTTGCTGCATAAATACTATACTTATTGCCTCTAAGTGAAGCCTGACTGCTTTCTGGCAGGCTACCAGAGGGTTATGCACAAGTTAATTTTGTGACTTTTGTGGTTAATCCTGACAAGGTTTGTGGCTGTTGTTTGAAAATAGTACACTCCTCCCCTTAAGTAACAACCCAGTTTCTCACAACTGGGAAATTAAAACACAATTTCAGAAAAATAGCATATATGGGCAGCTCAAACCACAAAGGGGCCAATTACGAGTTCAGTGCAGAGGAAGGCCCATCCACCAAACTATTGACAGGGAGGTTACTGCCTTACTGGCAACCTCTCTGCCGGCCCCATTATGACTTTTCCGCTGGGCTGACAAGTGGAAACCAAGGTTTCTGACCATCAGCCCAGCGGGAAAGTGGCAGCAGCATTGTCGCCGGCTCTTAATCAAGCCAGTGGCAATGCTGCCACCCTCGTAATGTGCACTGTTTGCCTGGGCAAGGACAGTCAGCCTGGTGGAAACATAGTACTACAATGGTGGGTGAGACCGTCGGTATGACGACACCATCACCTTGCGGCTTTGGCAGTCTGTTGGTCGGACTACCAAAGCTGTAATGAGGCCCATAATTCCAGATGTTGCTGTAATTTGTGAACTAACCTACGTACTGATATGCCAGTAAACTAAATTATGAATCTGAGTAGTTGCACAGCCTGACTTACCCCATTAATATTTATGAGGTAGGTCAAACATTTTACTCGCTTTTACTGCCCATAATCACAGGGCAGTGATCTACAAGGGTCAGCAGACCATCATGAATTTGGTTTCATTTAAACAAAGAAACCTTTTTTTTCAAATGCAGGCCATATTCCATAAAGGAAATGGGATTGCGATTAGACCACTGTTCACTCTTCCTGAAACCTTTTTTAATCTACACATGGGGAAAGATTTTTTTTCCAACCTACACATAGGGAAAGAAGATTTCAAAGGCACCGACTTCCCAGTTTTAGAATGGGATTGAATTTACTGTTGCAAACCATTGATTTTTTTTTTTTTCAGGAATCTTTATTATCATTTTAATTATACCATAACAGTTTGATTCTATTGTAATATTGACACAGTAGACAAGTACAGCTGTTATACATTGCACAGACTTGTGAGTCTTTCCAACAATGATTAGTAGACATACAACGATCACAAAGAGGACAATGAGTTTTTTATCTGGATTCGTACATCGCAGCATACAGTCAATGACATCTATCTAAGCCTGCATACAAGCGTTTCACATGTAAATTTGATGGACCTCTGGGTCGAAACACAGGGCATCAGATGTCTTATCGCTCCTTTGCCTGTCCGTTTATTTATACAGGCAATTACGCATTTGTATATAAATGCTAATACTACAATAATAACAAATAAAGAACAGTAACAGTCTTAAACAATGGAGTTTGAATGGATTTATAATCCTTGAGATATTTATACTTGTTATGTGTGACATGTCATCTATATCTATACTTAGTTGACTATACAAGCCTGGACCACTGATGCTTATCGCTATCCCGATGGGGCCCATCCTTTAATACAAGGAGGGTAAGGATTCATCCTCTGAATTGAGAGGAGTCGTTTGATTTATATTTCACTGTGTGATACACTGCACATTAGGGTTTCTCACCGGAATGAGCTCACTGTGCACATGGTTATATTTGTATTTTGAGTCTGTTTCTTGCTCTTTGTAGGTTTTTCTGGTACGAAGAAATCCCGTATTGGGTTATAACATGTGGATTAGGTATGTTTTTTGGTCCTGACGAATCGCACCGATCTTAACAGACATTTTTTGCGAGAAACATGTTGACCCCGATGATAGAAGTATAGTTAGTTCTGTACTCTAACTCTCCACATTCCCCTAATTCAGGGACTGACAGTTTTTTTGTTTCTGAGGGTGGACTAGACATTACTTCTAATCCTTACCTACACTTTGTTTTTAATCATGACAGGGGTCTGGGTTGATTAAATACGATATTTCTAGACCTCTAGCCATTTTTATTTTCACATACCCATATACCAATCCCACATACTAGCACTCAGCTACCGGCATTCCTTACACTCAAAAGATCTCCGGCAAAGAGCCCCCACGAGGGGCCCGTCAGGCATTGCAGTGCCGGCCTGACGAGGAGCAAAAGCCCGATGATGAAGCATGTCACCATTTGGTGAGTGAGGGCTCTTGTTCTGATAAGAGCAGACTCATAGACTCTATTACTTACTGTTTACATTTGTACTAGTCTATTGGCTGGAACTGTGTACTTTTGGTTTTTTGGTTTAAACAATGGAGTACCTTATCTTTAAATATGCAATGGTAGTATTGCTGTGCCTACTCGCGTGTTTAATTCCCTCAATGGTGTGGGGGTGCATTTGTGTGCTTTGAGACGTGTTTGAAATCCTGGTGCTTAGTGTCTTCCTTGTCCCAATTTAATTGTATGGCATTAGGGGGCAATAAATGGTAAATGTGTCAGCAACCCTTTCTTGGTGCCCCCAGTGTTCAATAGTCGCTGGGCCACCTTAAATGATAGGCTATCCCCGCCAAGTCGGGATCAGTTTCTGGGGTTTGTAAGAGTGACAACACCGCTTCCTAGCAACCTGAAAGGGGGTATTTGCGCAGACCAAGTGCATCCTCCCGCCTCAGCGTCACTCCCTCAGCTCCCGCCCAGTTAAAAAATGATTGTTTCCAGGCCAATACAGTTGCCGCCTCAGCAGCCCTCCATCTGTGGGTTATCAGCCTTTTGGCTGTTATAAATCCCAGATCCAAGAATCGTGCGATAGCTCTATGATGCGGTCTTCTAGGAAATAAACCTAGCACGCAGGTCTCCCATGTGGGTAGTAGTGTGCGTGCTGTGCATGCTGATAAACAAGCAACTACAGCTCCCCAATAGTTGTGCAAGGAAGGGCTGGACCATACCATGTGTAAGATATCTGTGTCTAACTGCTTACAATGCGGACAGGCTGCATCAAAGAGAAGGAAGTATCTGTTAATACGAGCTGGCGTAAGGTATTCCCTATGAATAATGTAGAATTGTATGAGTCTAAATCTGGCATTGCGGGGAGTAGTGGTGTGGCTGGAGAGGACAGACCTCCACTGCAGATCCGTGGAGGATGTGTCCAACTCTCTCTCCCAGGCAGTACGCAATGTAACATGCTCCTGCATCAGGTGAGTTCGGAGTGCTTCCGTGAACCACCTGATCAGATGTCTGCCGTCCCATAACCTGTATATATTGTATTAATAAATTAGTTGGGGGGGCAGTCGTTAGGTCTCCCCACCTGCTCGATAAAGATCGCAATGGTGAATTATACAGCAGAAACTGTCCCACTGGGTGGCCCGCCTCAGCGACCAGGGTGGAAAACATAATAAACTTACCATCCCTGTACAGATTGCCCAGTGTGTGCAGATCTGCAGCGGGCCACGCCCAGAGCTCAGCCTCAGACGTGGCCCCAGAGCCACGAGGTGTGCCCAATAGCTCCAAGGCCGGGGCGAACGGGACTGTCCCCTTCATGAGCTACAGGAACCTGCGGTAACAGCGGTGGGCCACCTTGAGGAGGAGCTCCTCCGGGGGCGCCGAGAGCGTGAGTGGGTGGAACAGGTGCGTCAATCGCATAAGAGACCAGGGCACTGTGGTAGTTGCTGTGTCGGAGAGATATAGTCCCGCCAACCATCTGGACACACACTGGAGCTGGGAGGCCAAGTAATAATGCTCCAGGTTGGGTGCTGAAAGACCGCCCTGCTCTAAAGGCAAATAAAGTTTATTAAGTGCAACTCTGCAGCGCCCCTTATTCCAGATGAATTCCCGTAGTTGAGGTTCCAGTTCCCTAAAGAAACTGACCGGTATGTAGTATGGCAGGTTGGAGAAATAGTATAATAGTCGTGGTAACACAATCATCTTCAAGAGGGCAATTCTACCTGCTACAGAGAGCGGCAGCGTTCGCCAAAAGGACATCTGGGATCTAATAGATGTCATCACCTTACCAAGATTCCATTCAAACAAATCCTCTTTTTGGTGATAGATGCGAATGCCTAAATATCAGAATGTATGTGGCTTCCAGGGAACCTCCACACCAGAGAGGTGCAACCTTGGGTTGGGGAGGTTGGGGTCAAAGGGAAAGAGTCATGACTTTGCCCAGTTAACCCGTAACCCGGAGAGCGTGGCAAAGTGTTGCAGTATTGTCCCGCTGCTGAGGGGACATGCATGATATCCCTGAAATACAGTAAGAGGTCATCCACATACAATGATATACTGTGCAGGCCATCTCCCAGCGCAACGCTCCAGTGGGCTCAGCCACGTAGCACCGCCGCCAGGGGCTCCACGGCAAGGGAAAACAGCAAGGGAGAGAGGGGGCACCCCTGTCTCGTGCCCCTGCGCACCTCAACAGGTTCCGAGATATTCCCACCCGTCCTGACCCTGACCTTGGGGTTAGTGTATAGCAGCCTAACCGTACGGAGGAAGCGAGGTCCCAGGCCAAACCACCGCAAGATTTAAAAAAGATATGGCCATTCCAAGGAATCAAAGGCCTTTTCCAGGTCAAGGACCAGGCATCCTGCCAGCGGCCAGTCCTGTTTCGAATAGTACATGACCCGGAACAGCCACCTTATATTATGGGAGGTATTGCGTGCAAGCACAAATCTGGTCTGGTCGGCGTGCACAAGGTCTGGCACCATGGGCGCCAACCGCGTCGCCAATGTTTTGGCCAGTACTTTATAATCTGTGTTAAGCATTGCTAATGGTCGATAGGAGCCAAGCTCCATTGGGTCTTTGCCCGCTTTGGGGAGTGACACCAATAGTGCCTCGTTCTGCGATGCCGAAAGAGATCCTCTCTGCACTGACTCCTCATATATGCGGAGGAGATGAGGCGCAAGAATAGAGGAAAAGGTCTTATAAAAATCGTCTGGAAGACCATCTGGGCCAGGAGTTTTACCTGCAGATAGATCATGTATACTAGCCTGGATTTCGGAGAGCTCTAAAGGTTCCTCAAGTGTGTCCAGCTGGGACTCTGTCAGGCGGGGCAGTGTAATTGACGAGGGATTCTGTACAGGTCTGCCGACTCGGCGAGACAGCCGAGCCATAGAGGGCCCTATAGTGCTGTGTAAACACGGAGTGTATCTCTGAGGGTGTATGGAGCATGGTTCCAGACGCCGAGTGAATCTCCACAATCGGCCCATGGTCTCATTTGGGTCTGGTCAGCCAGGCTAAGAGTTTGCCCGATTTGTCAGCAGACGTATGGGTGTGCTCTGAATGGGTGGAATAATTTAAATAGCGTAACTGCTCTAAGAGAGATAGATGCTCAGCCCGAGCTGATGACAGGCATGCCATCCCCGTAGGACTTCGGGTAATTTCCTATTCAGGCTGCAGTAAGGTCCGCTCTACCCGGGTGAGCTCACCCTCCACAAAGCGTCGCAGACTCCACTGCGTTCCCATACAGTGACCTCTAATAAAGACCTTGAAGGCATCCCATTCCACCAGACCGGAAGACACAGTACCCCTGTTATGTGTGAAGTATTCAGGAATTGCCCCACCCAATGATGCTTTAAATGCTGCGTCTTCTAGAAGCTCGGGTCGGAGCCTCCAGACAGGGATAGTAGGGGGAGAGGTATCCCAGCCTAGCTGTACAAGTTGTGGATTGTGATCTGAGCGTGCGGCCTAAATAATCAGTATCCAATACTGCAGAATATAAATTATGCGTGCACAGTATTCTGTCGAGACGCACATGCAGGGAATGAGGGGCGGAGTAATATGAGTAGATTCTATCAGTGGGGTTGCGGTGACGCCATATGTCTAGCAGGTGCCAGTCTTGGTCCAAATTGGGGTCCAGTATACTGTTAAAGTCTCCCCCCAGTAGCCAGGGGTAGTCGCTCCACCCCGATGATCTAGATTCGGTGCATAAATGGAACCTAATACCAAGGCCTGGCTCGCAAGTCGTCTCCGCACCAACGCATAGCGCCCCTGATCATCAAATATTTGATCTTCTCCTACAAAGGGAAGGCCCGGCCTAATCCAAACCAGAGCGCCCCTAGCATAAGTGGAGTGACCTGTGGAAAAAAATTGACCTCTCCATCATCGCTGCAAACGAGATACCTCTGGGAGCGCCAAATGGGTCTCTTGTAAGAAGGCTATATGTACGGAGTGTCTTTTAAGGTAGGAGTATATAGAGTACTGTCGCTTTGGCGTATGTATGCTGCGCACATTCCATGTGAGAGAAGTATAGGTATTCATGGTGGTTTTTGGTAGTGAGGGCAACAAACTAACTGGGTGGCCCGTGTAGGAAGGGTCATGTGTGAGGTAGTGGGGTTCCAACACTGCATCAGGCTAATAAGGTATGGCCTCCATATCAACACTAACAAACAAAATACCATCAGAGCAGAGAGACAACCGGTATCTGCCCAAACCAAATAACCAGTAAGGTCAACAAAACCACCATGTATAATAAGTCTCCACTAGTAGGAGAGTGGGATAGGCCGAGTGACTTGAGGGTGAGCGTGTGGCGAGTCGTGTACTCCGGTATGTGTGGATAATTGAGTGAGGGTGGGGCCAATGGAAATTGGTACCTGTGGACAGCAGGAGCACAAGGGTGGTTTATGCACCCCATTGGGAGAGTCTCCTGTAGTTTCCCAGATGTGTCCCCAGCCTATCAATTCAGAGGAGCATGACATGTCTGTAAGCAAGGTACACGGAAATCACCAAAGAAACATGGGATAATGAAGTACACACTTGTAAGGCCGCCAGTAGGTCAAAATTGGTGCGGGAGGGTGTTAGAAAAGTTTGTCTGCTATACGAGGGGTCACCACCATGCGCGCCGGTGAGCTCGTCTCGGAAAGGTAGTCTGGTGTAGCGAGTCCTTCGCTAATGGGCTGTGAAATTTCAGTTTCTGGATCTGAGGCCGCCGAGGAAGTGGTAATGGCCGCTGCCAACTGCAGCACATCGCGACGTTCCTGGATGATTTGCTCCAAATCAGGAACATGTTTTGCCCTCTTCGGGGTAGTGCCATGAGCTCTGTGGCTGCATCTTGTGCGGGTGCGTCTACCCTGCGGCGCCAGCAGATTCCCCTCCAGGCCTCGACCACTAATACGGCCTGTAGACTCTAACCATTCCCACACCGCTTCTGGCGTAGTGCAAAAGTGGGATTTGTTCTTAGTTATTATGCGGAGCTTGGCCGGAAATAAAAGGGAGTACTCAAGGTTCAGGGCCCGGAGCTTGCGTTTTAAGGGTAGGTAGGAGGCACAGTTTCTCTGCACAGCCAACGTGTAGTCAGGGAACAGCATGACCTGGGCGTTATCCACTTGAGGCGGGGGAGATGACCTGACTGATTGAAGAACAATATCCCTGTCCGCGTAATGGAGCAAGCGAAGTATGAAGGGACGAGGGACCCTCCCTGGTGGTCGTGGCCTAACAGGGTTCCGATGTGCACGCTCCACAGAGAAGAAAGGTGTCAGGGTTCCCTCCGGTACCAGCCCCCGGAGCCAAGCCTCGGAGTAGGCAACTGCGTCATGGCCCTCCACACCCTCTGGAAGGCCAATGACCTGTATGTTGTTCCTTTGGGTACGGTCCTCTGCGTCCTCAACACGATGCTCCAATTTGCCTATGCAGGCCAGTGCGTCTCCTATTGTAGTCGCCAGTCGGGATGCCGTGGGCGCCAGTTCGTCAATTCGTGCCTCAAGCGAAACCTGTCGTCTCTGCTAATTTGCGGTGATCCGCATGTAACAAGACAAGTTCACTAGTCACCTTGTCAATTTTTCCCTCCAGGGAGGTGCGGGCCCGCTCCAGCGAGTCACCTATACACTCCACCGCCACCAGCACAGCATCTAGTTTTTGACTATCTTGAGTTGCGGCCTCCTGCATGTTCATAGCACCAGTTCCAGAGCGGAGGCGGCCAGCCCCCAGCATATATCTACAGTCTGTAAGGATATCGGCAATATTTTAGATCGTTACTCCGCTTCAAGGGATATGCCCCAAAATTTATCGTCCAGAGAGACCCACTAGCACACCACGCAGGCCCAGCGGATTTAACAGCACTGGTTGTCCCGGCCTGTCTCACATCCATGCAACAGGGCAAGCCTATTTAGGCATACGTTTGTCCCACTCCGTCAAATTGGCTAATGTAACTTGTCCTCCCCTCGTATTGTCAAGTTGGGGCATGTTGTCCACTTCCTAGACCATAAAACTATGACAGGCGGCCTAAAGAACAGGGATGAGGCCCCCCTAGATTCCTCCACCAGCAGGGTACAGCGTTGGTGTTGCAATGGAGGTGTGGCTGGGCCCGCTTGTATGCGCGTCAGGAAAGCGATTGCTCAGCAGAATGAGCGGCCCAACCACATGAATCCGTGCCGTCTCTCCAGGTACTCGGTCCTCAGGGCTGTCAAAGGGGTCCCATGGACGTGCGTGCTGATAGCCTCGGGCGCCTGCGGCACGCAGGAGCAGGCCCACCTCACCCCCACAGCTTCCGCAGTGCTGCAGCAGGGTCCCGCAATTTCCCTGGTCACTGGGCGCTCAGGTGCAGCAACGGGTACAGCAACCCACTCGACACGGGCTCCGCTCCGGCTCCAGCGTCGTTCTGAGCCCTGCCGCCGTCACAGGTCAGACATGATGGCGCTCACAACCGGCGTGGCCCGTCCTTCACGCTTCCCTTGTACGGGTTGCCTCCTGCAGCCGTATATGCCTGCTGCAATTTTTCCGCCCGTATGCGGCGACGTAGTGCTGCAATCAGTACCCCTAGAGCCCTGGGAGGTTTAGCGCAGAGGAGCGCCCGCTGTTTAGTGGTCACTGGCCCCACATGTATGTGACGTGGAGCTCGATCAGCTTGCGTCCACCATCTTGGCCGGCTATCCACGCCCCCCTGCAAACCTTTGATGCATGGTATACCCACTTAGTAGCTAGAAGGGGTGTTCACAACACAACCCTTTAAAAATGATAAATCATTGTTCAGTCAGAATCCCATTTTAGGAGTTAGTAAAACTTTACCAACTCATAAAATGTGATTTGTAAATTGTAAAAACCATGTTTGCAATGGCAAACTCTGAATCAGAGTGTATGTGACATTAAAAAAATCGTTCATACACCTAGCCCTTAAAAAATAAAAGAAATAAAGAGTAAACATGCCATGGATTAAAGATGGTGAGCATATGTTTGCAAAACAGAAAAAAATGTACTAACCTATAGTAAAATGAAAATGAAAGCAGAAACGAAGGTCTTCATTTTCAAATCATGCCTAGCACTGAAGTGGGCTACTTTTCAGGTAGATGTGCACATGTGCACAAGCAAAAAGCCATCCCTTGCAGTGAGGAGAGCCAATGATTAAAGTCGGCTGACCCAATGCTGTATGCTGTGATGGGTGGATACAAAGGGCCTATTTCACAGTAGTAAAGTTAAACCAAAAGCCTAACTTTAACCAAGGTATTCACAAAGGTAAATTACTGCTAGTAACTTTACTACTACTAGTAAAGTTAGACTTTTGGTCTAACTTTACCTTTGTGAATACCGAAAAATAGTAAAGTTAGAATTTTTGTCTAAGTTAGACTTTTAGGGCCATATTTATACTCCGTTTGCGCCGAAATTGCGTCGTTTTTTTTTACGCAATTTCGACGCAAAACTAACGCCAACTAACGCCATATTTATACTATGGCGTTAGAGGCGAATAGCGCCAAAGTTCCCGGAATGTGCGTCATTTTTTAGCGTGAACCCCTTCCTTGCGTTAATGATATGCAAGGGAGGCGTTCCCGTCTAAAAAATGACTCCCAGGCCTTTACGTGGTATTTATACTCCCGGGCAAAAGAGACGCCCGGGAGTTGGCGTGGCTAAAAACGGCGCATTTGCGCCACTTTTTAACGCCTGCTCAGGGCAGGCGTTAAGGGGCCTGTGGGCTCAAAATGAGCCCACAGGTGCCCTCTCATGCCCCCAGGGACCCCCCCTGCCACCCTTGCCCACCCCAGGAGGACCCCCAAGGATGGAGGGACCCACCCCAGGGACATTCAGGTAAGTTCAGGTAAGTATAATTTTTTATTTTTTATATTTTTTTTTGGTGGCATAGGGGGGCCTTATTTGTGCCCCCCTACATGCCACTATGCCCAATGACCATGCCCAGGGGACAGAAGTCCCCTGGGCATGGCCATTGGGCAAGGGGGCATGACTCCTATCTTTACAATGATAGGAGTCATGTTGATGGGGGATGGGCGTCGTTAAAAAATGGCGCAAGTCGGGTTAAGACGATTTTTTCGACGTAACCTGACTTGCCCCATTTTAAGACGCCCATGCGCCATTTTCCCCCTACGCCGGCGCTGTCTGGTCTACGTGGTTTTTTCCCACGCAAACCAGGCAGCGCCGGTCTGATTGCGCCGTCTAACGCCATTCCATAAATACGGCGCCCGCTTGGCGCTTCAGAATGGCGTTAGACGGCGCAAAACTTTTTGCCGCTAAACTGCGTTAGCGCAGTTTAGCGTCAAAAAGTATAAATATGGGCCTTAGGGTCCAATTACGACTTTGGTGGTCTGACCGTCGGACCGCCAAAGCCACGAGAATGAGACCACCGTCAAGCCGGTGGCTTCACCCACGTCGTATTATGATGTTTCCACTGGGCTGACCGGTGGAAACGTCATATTATGACGTTTTAGCCGGTCAGCCAGAGGGAGCAGAGGACAATGTTGTTGCACACTACCATCCCCGGAATGCTCACTGTCTGCATAGCAGACACTGCTCATCCCGGGGATGCTGGCAGGGCCCCCCATATGGTCCCCAGCACTGGCTTTATGCCAGCGTTTCCATAGCAATGCAACCGCCATAGAAAGCATAGGAGAAAGTGGAGTCGTGATCAGCACGGTGGTGCTGAACTCAGCACCACCGTGACTGACCACGACTCCGACTGCCACCAACCTGTCGGGATCCATGATCCTGGCGATGGCAGCGCAGAGTGCCAGGATCATAATCTGGTGGTCGGACCGCCAGGAGTGCGGCAGTCTGATTGCCAAACTGGTAATCGACCCTTTAGTCTCAGTTTACCTTTGTAAAACAGGATCAAAATGTTAATGACATGTGAAGAGGTTAACTGATAAACAGAACTTGTGGAAAGCCTCTGTTTATATATGTGTGTCTTTTTGTTATGAATTGTTTGGAAGCCTAGATCTGTCTCTGAGGCATGGGTATCCACTGGCCCGTGGGTGTAGGGGGATGGTCGCTGGACATTTTGTAAATATGAAATATCACATGGAACTGCTTCTATAAAATGCTTGTAGGTTGTGTGGGTATGAAACAGAGCGGTCTTCAGTGGTTAAACAATGTTCACTAGTAGTAAAACCTAGTAACTTAGAGTAAAGGGAGTGGCCTTGAGTACAAAGCAGAGCTTAGGGGACAAAAAATACAAACAGTAACAAGACAAACTTTCAAAAGGGTATCATGCTTGGTCGACAGAACACAATCAGTCCTATGTGCCCCACTGTTGGTTTCCTCCACGTGAATAAAAGCTTGTCTTTACAGAAGGCTAAAATGGACATTTTCACTATTTACAGTGTCAAGGTTGGGGCCTATTTTACCTGTCAAATTTGGGCATTGATGCTAATATATTGAAATGTTTCTCTTTCCTTTCTCAAGTGGCTGAAGTTAGGTTCTGCTATGGACAAATGTATTTCACTATCCTTAGTTTCTAGGAAAGCTTTGCAGGAATGTTGACTGAGCAATCCAGCCGGATAATAGCTGGAAATTAAAAGCAGCAACAAGCTGTCAACATAAATCACATTGTTCCAACAGGTGTGTCCTGTGAACTGCTTTGTGTTGTTTGGCAGTGACTATGTAAAACCCCTCCTTTAATCAAATAAAACTTAAAATTATTGAATAGCTATCAGCTTACTAATAAAAGAACTGCTTAAACAATTTTGTTTGGTCAAAGAGTTTAGTTGTTTACCATGGATCTCTGTCACCTCTCTTCTTTTAGCACCTCTCTGTGCCTTAAATTGTGAATATGTACAATGAAACAAATTAACTGCACTGTCTGTCTACATCCTCCAATGACATGTTCTGTAATCTGGTTGCATGTAGACACTACATAAAAATCCTGTTCTGTGTTCAGTTCACATTTAAAATGTTCTTGCTGCAATAACAATATTCTCTACAAAGTACGGATTGCAATTTTTAAAATTCAAGTTTTCAGAAATAAAAAAAAAATGAATATTAGAACAATCTTTTAGTAGATATACGGCCTTATTTACAGTTTGATGGATGGGATACGCTGTCAAAAACATGACATATGTCCTGTGTGCCGTATTACAAGTGACATAACCTAAAATTCACTTGTAAGATGGTGGATGGGCTACTGCCATGTTTATTATGGTGGATCCCAGCCTCCAACCTATAAACTAGGCCCAAAGTCTGGTAGTATGTTACTACCTCGAGGACCAATACAACAAAACCACTACTTCGAATACAACTATATTGACAAGGTGAGTTTAAAGTATAGTATATTCACCACTACAGTGATATAGTTACATTGAGCCTACATTGACACTAAACCTTAATTAATTCAAATTAGATTTATTTAGACAAATTAATCAACCCTAAATTAATTTTAATAGTAAATCCAGACTTGATTCAGACCATATAAAATTGTTTTTAATTGTAAACTGTACTTTTTCTGAACTTATTTTTAATTTGATTAAACTAATTATAGATGCTTGTAAATATATTCTCAATGTCAGCTCTCCTATTAATTAAAGTTTAATTAAATAATTTATCTTAACCTAACCCAACTGCTAAATGATTGTTATTGTATTTACATAAAAAAATCTTAATTTAACATAACACTAATAAAAATACTAATTCCCCCTTTAATACACTTAAAGTAAACAACATTCAATTGCTAACCACACACTAACCATAATAATAAACCAGCCCTCATTCCAAAATATTTATATATCTAAATACAATTTATCTTATCTGTTATGTCAGCCCTAACCCTAAGGTGCACCCTTAATTAAATTCAATTATTTAAATATTAATGACATTTAATAGGTAAATTTAACATGATCCTAATGCTGAGCCTAATGTGAGCACTTAGTTTATTTGAATACAATCAAATATCCCTAACCTTTAAGTAATTTGGATTACATCAATGTGGAGTGTGTACTAAAATAAAATTACACTGGTCTGATTCACAAACTGCATTTTCTAGTAAAGCAGTACTACAGTAGTACAACTTTACTTACTACAAAATGCAAATCACAAACCTACAAGTGTACATCTCCACCTTCCTTTTTTCTGGGGGAAGATCCTCATGCATGTATGTATACTGCTTGATAGTAAATGTGGGAGTGGAAATAGGGAGAGGATAGAAAAAGGGGAATACCTACTTCTAGATAGGAGGGATTTTAAGGGGATTTTAGAGGGGCTTATAGAGTTAAAGAGGGGGTTTCAGAGGGAGAGACACCCACCCACAAAAGAGCAAACCCATTTTTATTTCCAAACTACACTTCTAAAGTTACTACGGTCAGAAAGGACCCAATAGAGTAGTAAACACACTCTAGATCAAACCTGGAGTAAATCCAGCTACATACATGGCCAAACACTGGGATTGCAAAACCCTCTCAGAAAAGCAGGGACTTAAAATAAACACCAAAAGAAAATAATGTCAAATCAAAATCAAAATTATTTATTTTGTTTTTTGAAACATGAATATAAATTTTAGTTCATGTTAAAACTTTATATATCAACATGATTAAATGTTTTAATATCTCTTTTTATTATAAAATTAAAAGTAATTTCCATTGTTTAAAAATAATTAATTTCAATTAATTTTACACATACATTCTTTAACATGAAACTAAATGTTTTAAACTACATTAACTTAACTTTGTATATATTTTAAATGTTAAATACATAATTTTTTTAGCATTATTTGTGAACGGATTCTAAGCCCTTGAATCCATTATTTTCAATTGGCGGGTGTTGCTGTACCAGCGGCTGGTCATGTATGTCACTAGACTTATGTCAGGTCTGAGTTACTATTATTTAGGGTCCAATTTGGCTGTAGTAACTTTACACTTGTAAATTTAGCTTACCTCCTGATTCAGGAGTAGTAGATTTACACTTGAAAATGGTTAACAGACAAAAGTAGTCCATTTATTAGAAAGTTTAAGAGTAAATTTACACATGTATATTTACTCAAGAGTAAATTTACCTTTGTGGCAGGGACCCAATTGCAGATCCATTTTAAAATAAAACGTTAGATATAAAACAATTTAGTTCATCTATATTTCATAATTCTCTAGAGGATGCATGGAGGCTTTCTAACTCTACTCCATGAGAATATTCATTTTATTCAACTGTTTACCAATTAAAATCTAATGTAGATTATATATTCCTAAATAAACAATTAATGCAAACATTAATAAATGCTGAGATTTGAGCAGTTTTTAACTCTAACCACTCACTACTTATATTTAGATCATATCAGAAATAGAAAGCTTGATGGATATTTGATAATATAAACAATTATTAGCAAATCCTGTATTTGCACGTAGATTCCATAATTTTGCTGCCAAATTGTTTAACAACTTATCTGATAATAGTTCCATTCAAACATCCTTGGATGCATTTAAAACTGCTACTTGGTGTTTCATAATTAATTTCTTAGCTACATAACAGGTAAATTGGAAAGGAAATGAAAGATATCATAGAGGAAACCAAAAAACTTGAATATGATTGAATAGCCTCATTTTGGGGGATTCTTCAGGTGAATTAGATAAGACTAATGGCCTGGCTCGGCCATCCGCTTGACGGTCGGACCACCGTATTACAATGCATGTGCTCCCATAGAGGGAAGACTGCCGTGGTCCCGCCAGCACCGCACCACCAGGCAGCACAGACTGCCACGGTAGTGAGACAGGCCAGCGAGGCCGTCGGAGGCAGTGTTTCTGGCGGAAACATTATGATGTTGCCTTCGGCCACCGTGATCATGGTGGTTCAATCACCACGTCCCAGCAGGCAGAAACGGAGAGTAAAAATGAAGGAACTCACCTACACGCAGAGTCACACATCCTGTGCCAACATGGAGCTGATCACACATGTCCTTTCACTACTGCTGCTGCTTATAGATGGAGCACAAAATCAACGCTGCCATGAACGCTACCAACAGTAAGAACACACACCTACCTGTGTCAGTAAGCTCAACAACACATTGACGAGGCGTCATCCACATGATATGGGGGTCATGCTAACTGGGCCATGTACACTTGTCATTGTGTTCTGGGTCAGAGTCATTCACAACAAATGATACATCCAGAGCCATAAAATGCCCTCTTTGGGCTGACCACTGACACTGCACCACCACACTCCACAACAACACAGGTCTGCTCACCTTAGTCACAGGGACAGTGAATTGTCCAGAACATTGTGTCACACATCAGCCACAACACATCAACATCACACATAATTCAACTGACACCCACACATTGATCACATGCCATGGACTGTTGTCAGATTGAAGACACATACGTATGGATGTGTCATTTAACACAAACACCTCTCCCATTAAACATCCCTGTAATGGACCCACACATATCACCCACATTACAACACAAAGGAAGGTCAATGGGATACACAGTATATTGTGAGACAAATATGCAAAGCTCACAATGCAAACAATACCTGCACAGTAGGGATGGAAGCATCAGGGGCACTCATGGAAGGATGCTGTCCTGGGACACATTTCACTTTGTACATGCCCTAAAACACCGTTTGCACAGCAACTGCCCCCACATGATCTCAGGGACAAATAGTAGAGCCAAGTGACATGCCAATCTGCATAATGTGTAAGTGCAAGTCAAAGAAGCAAATACACCAGCAACACCATGGGCCTTACATGTAGATGAAATAGCTGCAAGGTACACACATCAAAATGGACACATGGTCAGTCAAATGTAAAGGAAGGTAGCACAATTGAACACCTTCCATGTGTGGAGAAACAAAACACTAGCTTCCACACATGAGACAAATATACAGTCCATATCAGGGTGACAATTCGAATACCATACATGCTGACATTGGCCAACTCAAGATGAAATACTTACCATATCAAACATAACACAATGCAATGACAACCCAATTGCATTAACACCCACATATCCACTTCCCACAAAGTCAGATTTTACAAACAACAACAAATGGATCAGCAATCAGGGTGAAACACAAACAAATGTAGGCATACAACACAAGTGACTCAGGAACAACAAAAATGTGGAAATGTAATGGCAGGACAAATGTGTACCCAAAAAACAATAACTTGGGTTTATTAACACCAAATGGTTTAGATCAAAGGCCATTGGCCAGTCCATATTAGTCCATACACTGTGTTCAAACATGACTCCAATCACTGCCAGGGAACCTCTGCAGGAAGGGGCATCAAGTGGGCATGCAGACACCTCAGGGATCATGCTTGGGGGGGTGAGGTGGGGTGGATTTGGGATGGATGGGTTTTGGAGGGGGGCTGTTTCTTTGGAGGAGTCGGCTTCTTCTTTGGGGAAGGGGTATGGGTGCTTACAGGGGGGGCAGGTGTGACGGGGAAGACTTGGATGTGGAAGGGATGGGTTGGTATGTGGGTGGGGGCCTCAGGTTTGGGAGGCGATGGAGGTAACAGGGTAAAGGGCAAGGTTAAAAAGGAAACTTTCTTTGGGAAAATAGGTAGGGTCATCAGAAGGGACTGGGGATTTGGAGGTTGGGAGAGTGGTGGTCTTGTCTGTGGGTGTTGATGCTGCTGGTGTGTGTGTGAGATACGTTTGTGTTTGGGTGGTGTATGTTACGCGTGTGAGTGTGGGCATTTGAGTGTCTTGGAAGGCGGTGAGGTGGAGGTGCAAGGTGACGTGAGATTGGTGGATGTTTGTGTGTCTGTTGGGGTGATGCCTGTGGGTATGGTGAATGTGGATGTGCCTGTGTGTGCTGGGATGGTGTCTGTGGGTATGGTGGAGGCGATGGATGTGTCTGTGTGGGTTGAGGTGGTGTCTCGGGGTATACTTGATGTGGTGGATGTGTCTGTAGGTGTTGTGGTGGTGTCTGGGGGTGTGGTGCCTGAGGTGTGTGTGTGTCTTTGGGTTGTGAGGTGTTGTCTGGGTGTATGGTAGGTGTGGTGGATGTGTTACTGTGTGTTGTGGTGGTGTCTGTAGATATGATGGTTGTGGTGTGTGGGTCGGTGCGGGCTGTGGAGGTAACTGTCAAAATGGTTGTGGTGTCTGTGGGTGACTTTTGAGTGTTTACTGTGCCGGTGTGTCTTGTGGTACTTGTGTCTATGTGTGCTGCTTGTGTGTATTAAGGTGGTTGCGTGCAGATGTGTCTGTGTGCTTGGGACAGGTAGGGGAATAGGGAATTTGGATTGGGAAGAGGGAGGTGGTTGGGGGATTGTGGCTACCATCAGTGAGAAGGCCAGAGCCTGAAAGGATCTCTGTAGGCCAGACATGTCACTATGAATGCCTTCCAGGTATGCATTTGTCTGCTGAAGTTAGCTGGCCAAACCCTGGATGGCATTCACAATGGCAGTCTGCCTCACAGAGATACTCCTCAGGAGGTCTATAGCCTCCTCACTCAGGGCAGCAGGAGTAACAGGAGCTAGGGGTGAGGTGTCTGGGGCAAAGGAGACACCCACTGTCTTGGGTGAGTGGGAACAGCCAACTTGGTGGGGAGGAACAGGGAGGGTGACGATAGAACAAGAATCATACACAAGCAAGTTCTGATGGGCCACCACCACTAGGGAGTGGCCACTGAAGGAAGAATCTGAAGATGACAAGCTTGATCCTCTGTCCTCTGTGGCACTCCGCTCACCCTCCAGGTCACTGGGTCCCTATGTGTTGGTTGTGTGATGACTGGAGGTACTGTGACCAGATGCTTCCCCACTTGATTCCACCCTGTCTCCTTCGCCTGCCTGGGATGATGCTGCAAATACAAAGAGTAATAGGATCACTACATGTTCCTGATTACACTTAAACAGCAGCTGTCATTAGCAAGCATTATCATGACGTAGGCCCCAGCAACAAACTCCATCAAAGTGACTCCTACATTTACCACACAATATGCATTCATGCCACACAAAGTCAACTGCTGCCCACAGGAAAATCAGAATCTCAGACAACTTGCATGGGTGAAGTTGTGCAACACAGTAACCACTGAACAAGTTGGAGACCTCATCACCTTTAATGGTTTGCCTCACGTGGCAAACCTCAGTTACATGTTGTTATACAATTTATAGGCCAGTGCTATGTTCATTCCCACAGATCCCACACAAGGTCATGCATACATCTATTTGTCACATACACAATAGCACAATAATGATGGTCCAAAATCCCGGCATATTGCTGACAGAAGTACAATAGCCTGAAGAAGAGAACATGAAAATAACCATGTCATATCGGAAACAAATCAACAATGTTCACTTCACCATGTGTAAATTGTCATAATGGAGTATTGGAGGTTGTACTAATGTTGCTCAGATATACTACACAACTAGCATGGAAATGTACACTGTAGGCAAATTGTGCAAGATGTCAGGGAGATATGTCTTGAAAATCCACAACACAACGAATCAGCTAGCCCCAGGTAAATCACCTCTCTTGTACGACACTCCTTACAATGGCATACACTGATTGCATCAGTAGTGGCCAATAGTGCACACATATGTGAGAAAATACAGAAATCATCCCATGAACACAGGTAGACATGCATGAAACAGCAGTGAAAATAATGTGTCAAAAGTGAAAGGCACACATGCTCACATGTAGGCACAAGGAATGTTGGCAACAGTGATGTCACACAAATCATGTCAATGGACATTCCCCACTTGCTAAGGGACCACATTGATCTGTAGCTGCACCCAAAAAACAATGTATGCTGTGCCACATGCACGATGGCCACCTTCACATGACAGATAGTAGTAAAGCACCAGAACTCATGACACACTGGAGACAAGTGGCCTCTGGGGGGCAGATGCAAATGTATTAACTTGAGCAGACCCATGGCTGAGGACAGTGATCCTTCACTTTGTTTTGTTTGGGCAATCACACTGAAGATTAGTGAACTGTTTCGTACAAATAACACCCACAACAACAACCAACATTACTTGATTGATCATTGTACAAAGCCATGTGTTGGATCTGAAGAGAGCAAATTGTTTGTGGGCTGTACTCTGTTTTGTCCCTAGTCCCTAGGCTAATAGGCCAGGCACATCACTATGCACCAACTTCCATATCTTCACAAACAATTATTCATCTTGTGTGTCACACAAAGGCCATCTCCAATCATCAGGGAGAGATGTCTGAACCTAACACATCAACTTGGCAATGTGACAGGCAGGAATATGCCCTGTACTCGAACGTGGCTGCTGTGCTCCCCTCAAACACCCATCAAGCTCCAGATAGGTCATTGCCGGAATGTGGGCCATTGGGGTGGGGGTCAGATTCTGATGTGCGCCCCACCAACGTTGCAAAGACAACCCCAGCTGGACCACTGAGATCTTCCAGGCCCAGCATCTCAGGTCCTCCCGACAGTGGACACTCCCCCAGGGTCTGCACCTTCTGGGCGACGGCTCCCCAAATCCCCTTCTTCTGATGAGTGTTGAGCTGTATGGATGCAAGAGACAATCAAAAGATTACAAACACAAGTTTTTGCACAAATGGTACTGTCACACACATGTTAGAAACACCAAACACAACATTTTAAATTTATCAACACACCACAAGTGTAAAGCACACATGCAGATAAGTACAGGGACATAACTACACAGTTTTGGAGTTATCTGCAGACTGAACCACTACCCTGCCCATGGCTTACAATAGCTAAGAAAGCCTACTAACATCAGGTAACCCAGGCTCCAGAAACATGTACTGTGATGTGAGCCACAATGAAACACTACACATCAATGTGGTTTAAGAAGGGTAAACTCCTTGGGCCTGACTGGACAAACACATTTACACTCAGCAACATTGATTCAATGCATACTTTCCCTACACACAACTCCCAGACTTCATCCTAAGACCTGAGTGACAAAGAAAGGGCTAGCATGGTGGGCACAGAAAGTCTCTACCCTGTGCATATGTGGACATGTGGCCTACCAAATGTAGACTCATGCTACTTCAGGGGGGGTTTCTGTGGTATGTACCTATGCCACATAACACACCTCTGAACATATGTGACAAACCTACAGAGATGGCATCCAACAGATCAAGGTATGTTTTGTTCAATTTCTGCTATGTAACCAAGGTACTGAGTCAAATGTGATAGCCTCCCAGGAATCTACACACTATCTTCACTGTGGGTTTGTGAATTGTGCAATACGCTTGAACTCAACAAATATGGCTTATGTGAAGGTGGCAACAGAGCTGTGGGAGTAAGGGACCTGTCATGAGTCAAAAACACACATTGACAATGATGCAAAATGAGCATAAGGAATAGTTCAGGAATTTATCACTCAGTACTCATTCCTTATCTAGCCAATGGACTGAGGCATTCAGGGTACTGTCCTCTGAAATGCTTTGTCACATGATTTTGTTGGGATTCATCATGTATGTTGGTGTCGGCACATTGAGTAATGTTCCCAGTCATATATTTTCAATCAATGGGACCCAGGGAGAGTTAGAATGAGACAACCGTCTGCCTACCGTTCATTGCCAGACCTTCAAACCATGGAAGAACGCCACATTATTAAACTATACCATCTGACTAGACAAACAATAGTGGATGTATGACGTCAGTTGATGCCAGATATGATGAAAACACGAATCCAACATGCATGCCACCCATTATGACACTCGTGGCAGTATTGCACTTCCTGGCCACAGGGTCCTTCCAACATGCAGTGGCCATATCTGATGGTATGCCCCAACCTATGTTAAGTCTTGTATTGAGAGATTTCCTATCAGCATTGTTAAAACACATTGACAGCTATATCATGTTCCCTCTAAATGAGGATTTGGCCAATGTGAAGCCTGAAGTCTATGGTTTTGCCCACCTCCTATATGTAGTGGAGGCCATTGATGGCACACATGTTGCCTTGGTGCCACTGCAGGCCACTGAACAAGTCTATTGCAACAGGAAAAACTTTCATTCAATCAACGTGCAAGTTGTTTGTTTATCTGATCTCTACATCACAAACATCTGTGCCCATTTCCCTGGATCAGTCTATGATTCCTTCATAATGCAGAACAACACCATACCCAAGCTGATGTCACAACTTCAACCAGCGAGGGCCTGGCTGGTTGGTAAGTCACATCTGTCCTGATTGTGTGTGTGCAATGACAGGTTCGGGAATCATGAAGTGAGTGACTCATTGTTGCACTTATGTTCCATTCCTAAACAGGAGACTTGGCACATCGAAACAGTCCTTGGTTTTTGACACCGCTGAGGAATCCATCTATGCCAGAGGAAGTCCGCTTCAATGAGGCCCAGGGAAGGACACGGTGGGCAGTGGAGCGGGCCTTTGGGCTTCTGAAGACCAGGTTTTGTTGTCTGAACAGGACTCGTAGAGTTCTCCTCTACTCATCTGGGAAAGTGTGTCAGATCACTGTGGCATGCTGCATGCTCCACAACCTTGCCCTGTGAAGGAATATCCCTTACATCCCAGAGGAGGGGGAGCCTGCAGTGCCACTAGGTGGCAATCCTGAAATGCCAAATGAAGATGACAGTGGTGAAGAGGAAGGAGCTGACTTGCGAAAAGATCTCATCAACAGCTTCTTCTTGTAATATGTCATGTGATATCATGTAGTTATGAGAATGTATGGAGTTAATTTTTTGAAATAGTTAGGAAGCTGATACTTATACAAAAATGAGTCAAAAGCTGTTTAATGAGCTAGCTTTTGGCACATCCCCACCTTGATGATGTTGATTTGTTGGTGTGAGATTTATTGCAATGTACTTTTTTTCCCAGATGCCTGCTATGTGACTTGTATCATATGTATGGTTTCACGCCAATACTCCTTGTTTTGTTCTTTTCTCAGGTACCTTCACCATTTCATTTACATGTGGGCATTTCAGAGTTGGGACATTGGCAGGTATGTGATGCTGTTCGGACATACAAAGTGGACATGGATTGCTCCAGGGAGTGTAGGTCACAGCCCTAGAAACACATGTCCATAGAATTACAGCACTTTACTTCATGGATATAAAACAAACTTTGACTGCATTTACCATGATGAATTAGGGCTGAATGCATGCTAGTGTGTGAGGCAGGGTGCTCCTTTTCTGGTTTTCCTTTTAATTGATTTGTATAACGTGGAAGAGTAGCTCTTGACTGATAAGATTATTAAAGTTTTGAGGAGCTGGGGGATAATCTCCAGGTCTGGGTGTTTTTACAATTGAATTTTTATATACTTTATTAAAAAATGTTATTGCCAAAAATATCTCATTTGTTTAAATGTTTTTCTGCATCTCTCAGGCTTTGACACAATATGCCTCATGAGAAAGTCAGGAAACACACAACACAGAAGAGGTAGAAGACTGGGCAGTGAAAGCTACAGTGTTAGAAGACAATTCATTCCAGGGTCAAGTCTGGCACCTGATGCCCCAGCCACCTGAGGACAGGGACTTGATTTCCAAGTCAAAGAGGGCAGAGCACTTTAAAGAGGTAGTGGATAAAAAACGATTGGGCATGGCAACATTAGCTGTATTAACTCTTTCACGTGATGATTTAGTTTGCATATCTATCTCCTTTCATGCACCTTTGTTGTTTTTCCACTTTATGAGTTCCCTCAGTTTCCCTTATCCCTGTGATTAACCTTGCTTTGTCATGGACTAATGCTTGTTTTTTCAGCTATGGTTTTACACAGACCCTCAACTCCCCATGTGATAAGGCTTGATAACTTGAAACCTGCTTTTTCACCTGACTACGGATTTCCCCTTTTTTGGTAAGTAGATTCTGCCTTCTGGTAGAGAGGTGCGTACTTCATCTTTGGTTCCTTAACAAGTTCCCTGGTTCGCTTGGGGGCTAGTTACAGTGACTAGTCCGCTCACACTGGTTAAGCCACATCACACTTTTGAAATTATAATGAACTATTGTAGAAGTTCACTCAGGTATCCAATACTCACCGTGTTATGTTTTTCCTTTTTGATAGTGAGTGGTAGTGTGCGACAATAATGAAGTGCCATCCTGTACTTCAGAGGGTCCAGTGCAGGTCTTCTAAAATGACGTTCTTGCTGTGCCTCTCACTCTCTCTTTTACCCCCTCCTCCCTTTTTTGAAAATAGGGGCCCCTACTCTCATGGATGCTCACAGAGTGAGCGGAAACACCTCTAAAGGAAGAAAGTGGAATTAGCCTCACCAGCCTTCTAACTTTGCTAGGAGGGTTGTGACATCATGTGACTCAGTCCATGGTTCATTTCAGGAGGCCCTAAGTTGCCCTATTCTCAAAGACAGATGAGATTTAAAACTATGTAATAATTAAAGACCTTTTTCATTAGTGAATGAGGATTAGACAACATTTGCTAAAGTCCTATCTTTACATTTAGAAACTCTCTTACCATATATAACAGGGAGGGCACAGTCTGTTTTTGTTAAAGTGAGATCATCCTAAAATAATTACAGATCTTTATTTAATATTTTGAGTAAATCTGTTAAATCTCCTCCATAGTGGCTATTACTCTAGATGCTGACAGAATGAATTAGTGTGTCACGATTCAAGCTTTGTATAAGCATGTTTTTGTTTAGAAGATGATTAGTTTAATATTCTTTTATACCCTGCCCCTGAAGCATCTTTTGTTTGTGTATAGTATCTCCTCTGACTATTTTCCACTTTTTGGAGGGGTTAGAGAAAGTTGTCCCATTACCACTTCTCTTTATTTTGACTTTTGAAACATGTCTTCGTAAAGTAAGAGAGAATCAAAACATATAAAGATTTAAATATGTGTATAGTCAGTTAAAGTTTCCTGTATATGAAAATGATATTCTCCTTTTTATCGCCCATCCTGATACTTTCCTCCTGGTGATTGTAAAAGAAGTTAAAATATAGTAAAAATTAAATTCAGACAAACCGGTGGTTTTACCTTTGAACAAGTGTAACCTTAAGTATATGGTTTACTAATTCCATAAAATAAACTGTTAAAACAAATTCTTTTTTAGAAGAATAAAAGCATAATTTCTCGTTGGAATCCATCGTTCTTTTCCCAGTGGTGCAGGTTACATTCTACAAAAATGATACTAGTTCCCATTATTTTATATGTTTTATCTCTGAACACTGCACATATTCCTATAAATTATCAAAAATATAAAAGGTTGCAAATATCCATTTCCAAATTAAGAAGATACAAAAATAATGGTGGTGTTAATTTTCCAAAGTTTCATACATATCCTAAGTAATTTTTGCATAACACAATTATTTTTCTGGCTTTATAATGACAGAGTTGGAGTTATCCTTTATGGGTATTTATTGAACAATCTTTCATCCATCCTTTTTTTTTTAAAGAATTTGCATCCTTGACAGTAAAACCATGTCATCTATAAATATAGCCTTTGAAAAACGTCTGTAAGTTTTGACCATGATCCTTCATGGTAGCCTTTAAGTGTACGTTTTTTTTCTAAATTCAACTATATGGAATAAAAAGAATATTAAACCTAAAACTGAACTACTTCCTTGGAAAGATTTGAAGGAAAGGGCAAGGATTGGGTGCATCAGTTATTCGAAGATGACAAATCACTTTTTTTCATTTGCAAATAAATAAATTAAATGTTTCCTTCAAAAGCATTTGAAAATATATTTAATTCCTTGAAAGATATTATCTCATGTTTTTATAATGCTTTACTTGAAACTAATATTGAGAAGAATAACATAAATATGACCTCCTTTTATTTTTCCATCCTAAAGTTTCTATTATATATAGATTATTGTCTAAATACAATTAAAATGAAGTAGAAATACTTTTGCAACAAAAATTCAGTGTTGAGTGGTCTACTGAATTATGGACAAAAGTGTGATTACCAATAAATAGAACACCTAGAGCAGATAATATGACTGAATCAATCTCTCTTCTTCCTACACAACAGGGTATTACTGACTCCAGTTTAGTTGTCTAAAATCTCCAAAGATCATAGTATAAATTGCAGGTTATGTCATCATATTAAATGTGATTTGTTAAATTGTTTTTTGCTTCCCATGACATTTACAAGTTTTGGGAAAAGGTTTAGAAACAAATAAACACATGTTTTCACATTACAGTTGCTTTTAATCATATATATCTGTATTTAGGACATTTATCTGCGGCTTGGGATTGTTATGCAGCAGGTTATAAGTTAATTGATTTGTTGCTGACTGTTTCATTTCAATAAATTAATGGAAATGAAAAGCTTATTTCTATGTTAATTTCAAAGTGTAGTGATATAGCATTTGTTTCACCACTCTCATTAGCTATCAAAGGGAATCTTTGTTGGTGAATCCAGTTCTAAATCTACAAGTCTTTGTGGACTTGTTTTTAAACCATCGTCCTTTTGTGGACGTTTTTAAACCATCTTGAACTCTTTCATGTGTCTTTCCCGGAAAATGCTTACAAGTTTTATAGTTCTATTGTGTAATTGTTTTCAAATGTATTCTTATATGAACGTATCTACACATGAATAACCTTACTAGTGGAAATGAGATATTCTGTTAAATGAATTGTTCAGTGATTTTAGTGATTCAATTCTTCCTCACCAGTTTTACCTTTTATTTATTTATATACTTACATTTTATTTACATATGAAGTATATCTCTTTCTATATTCTGATTTTGTTCTGCCAATATAGCATCCATAACATATCATTCTCAATAAACGTTATTCTATTTTTGCTACTATTTCTTGTTGTGCGCTATTTTTACTAATCTTACAAATATAAAAAAGAATTGCTGACTCGATCCGAATATAGAATACAATTGCATGAATGATGACGCAGAGGTATTTATTCTGGAGGCAGTATGGGTTGACAGAAAGGCATCAACTCATGTGGGTGGGAGGGGTAACAGGTCAAACTGAAGAATAGGATGTGTCCTGAGATTATCATTAGGGTTTGGGATACAGATAGTGCGAAGGTCAGGGGAGAGGTGATGATGAGGGCAATCAGGAGGATTATCTTTATTTTTGTATTATTTGAAATCATGTCTTTATAATAATTAATGCATTACAAATATATTTTCCTCTCTAAAGAGCTAATCATAATTACTAATTCATGGATTAATTTCTTCACATTTGATTTTCTCATTCTCACATAACTCCATTTCTGGGCAGCGCTAACTGCCAATTTTAGGATGAGTGGTAAGATACTGCTGGCAGCAGTTTTCTGCTACTGTTAGAGATAAATTTGCTCCTCATTCTCTAATAAGCCCCAGGACTGCATGAGATTCAGCATTTATTGAACCTTATAATCAATTAAAACTCCCTCTGGTTTCAAAAGAATTTAAGATTAGTCTCATTAAACAAGACTAATAGAATTTGGCAAATATTTTTTTTGGTCTGGAAAGTTTAAGTCAAAGCAGTGGTGGTGAGAGATGGTGAAGTGCCATCGTAAGAAATCTAAATGTAAATCCAGTGGAAAAGGCAACAATTTTTATATCAGCTTTCACTGAGCTCACGCAAAGCTCAATCTGACTTCTGAACGGTAGACTGAATTATTTGAAGATCATTTAGCAAACCTGTGACAGAATTTATCAGCCAAGTAGCCTTTGCAAAACAAGGTAGATGATAAAAGAAAAACTGAATGAGTAAAATGACACAAAAGGGAATGAAATCAGATGTAGAGATCAGGAGGGCAAGTATAATTAAAAACTATTTCATTATTTAAAAAAAAAAATAATAATAATAATAATAATAATAATGTTAGCATACATTGTCCAATAGACCAGTATTTAGGCACCATTCTTGGGCAACTAGGGATGGAGTGTTTTGGGTTGGTGGTTCATTCCAGTCATTCCTTCAGACTTCGAACAGGTTAAAAATCATCAGTGAGATAAAGTTACAGGCTTCTTGTGGAGAGGGTCTGCATGAGGTCAGATACGTCTGTTGAATGGTCCCACTTTAGGCTTGAACTTCCTGCCAAAAGCTCAGAGTGGGAAATGATGAAGCTGATGGGTGTTCTTCTTTGAGTAGGCTTGGCAATATGTCCTGTCCCCTAGAAGTGATTTGTAAGCTAATCTTACATTTGTTTTCATCGTTTCAGAAATATTTATACTCACAGGAAATGTGTTTTAGACACCAACCCACACATTCATTGTGAAGAAGAGGTCATCACATCTCCAACTCATATGTACAATATTGAGTTCAAACTGGTTTCTGACATTTCTCAACAACAGCATCAATTTCCTTTGACACAGGAGCTTCTGAAGCCCCAAACAACGAGAAGAGGCATTAGAGGTGCAGGGTGAATAAATATCCAGTCACTTCTGGTTCACTGGTTTTCCTCTTGATGGCTAGATTGTCCTCTGCTTCCAGGACAGGACTTACTGTACTCTCCTCTACCCTCTATTTACAAAGACAATTATTGCAGGGTCAAGGAGCCTTCACTGGCAAGACCTGAACCTCTATGTCCTTGTCATTCAGCAGCGGGCTACTCCTCATACCCTTCAGAACAGCTTTCCAGTCCTTCACAATGAAGTTAGAGTTGGTGACAAAGGCCTTCCAGGCCTCTCTCTGGCAAACAGGGCCTTTATAGGATAAAGCCCTTCTGCGAATTGTGGTGAAAAGTAAGTCAAACTATAATTCCCAAGCATTCACTTCCCATGCTTTGTAGCAAAGTAAATGTGTTTCTGTTCTAGGGCTTTGCATTCAGGAAAATGCTATCCCAATGTCCAGTTCAAATAGAAATCCAAAATGATAGCATGCATTTTCACCGCTATTCATTTATCTTTTTAAGGCACTCCACAACCCTCACTGCTAGTCCAGTTGGTTCAACCAAAGCTGAAATCTGCTTTCTAACTCTAAGCCAACATAAGTGGTTGTTCACATGCTGTTTTAGACTTTCATAGTCCGAAGATACCCTTTGCTCAAACTAACAGAATATTATAGCACCTATTCACAAGGGGATATACATGTTAGAACTGGGGAGATTTCCCCAATGGTTGCAAACTTTACAACATTGTAAAGTGCAAAAGAGGGATATATTTGGCTGGTAGAATTATAATTTTCCATACTTCTGATTTAAAGGTGCACCCAGCTCTAGAGAGCAGCCTAGTCATAAAACAGATGGAGACACTTAAGAGTTAGTACAAAGGTGAACAATACTTCCAGAACAAGTGAATTTTCATTGACCCGTTAAACTCAGGAAGAGAAGCAGCCCTCAAGTGGATCACTTCCTACTTCACAGGAAGAACACAGATCACCATCTCCCCCTTCTCCTCACCGCTAGGAACATCACGTGTGGTGTACCTCAAGGTTCATCACTCAGCCCAACCCTTTTCAACATATACATTACACTCTCAGCCAACATCCTTAGGAGCCACAGACTTAACATAATTTCCTACCCCGATGACACTCAACTCTCCTCTCCCTGACAAACAACCCAACGACCATCAAAGACAGGTTTCAAAGATACATGAAGGAGGTGGCTGGCAGAATGAACAACAACTGTCACAAATTCAACACAGACAATACAGAAGTACTCATCATCGGAAAGGCAAGGTCATCCTATGGAACAACGAATAGTGGCCACCTGAGCTGGGCCCCAACTACAAACTTTCCGAACACATCCACAACCTCAGCCTCATCATCTACAGCCAGCTATCCATGAAGAAAGAGGTCAGCACTGTCTCCTCTACCTGCTTTCTCATCCTCTGAATGCTGATCTTCAGATGGCTTGCACCAAGTACCAGGTGAACTGTCAGGCAAGCCCTCATCAACAGCAGACTCGACTACGGCAACTCCCTCTACGTGGGAATTACTGCCCAACTCATGAGAAAACTCCAGACCATCCAGAATGCAACAGCCAGACTAATCCATGACCTCCCCAGACAGACATACATCACCCCTCACCTCAGGAAACTCCACTGGCTACCAGTCGCAAAGAGATGCCAGTTGAAGCTGCTCACCCATGCTTACAAGGCACTACACAACAAAGGTCCAGTGTACCTCAACAATCAAGTGACTTTCCACCAACCGACCAGAGAACTCTGTTCCAGATCGCTCTCCCTGACAGCCACCCATTACATCTGCTGGGCCAGCAGCCAAGACCGCTCCTTTTCCCACCTGGCGGCTAAGACCTGGTACACCGTCCCCCTGCACCTCAGAGCCTCACCATCACTCCAACAGTTCAGAAAGGACCTCAAGACCTGGATGTTTAACCAACAGGAACAGTCAGGATAATTCCGCAGCACAACCCCATAAGCACCTCAAGACCCTCACGGGTGAAGTAGCTGCGCTATATAAATCCTGATTGATTAATTGAAGGAATGGATCTGTGGCTCAGAAGATGGTTAGGCGTAATTTGCTAAAGTAGGCGCAAGTTACCACAATGGCACCTTGATCTGTCAAGGTCTGCATGTTGGGGTTTATCTACTGATGGCCTGATTACCAGTTTGGCAGATCCCAGGAAGAACACTGAAACCAGTGGTCTCCTGCCTGCCTTATTAGGATGTATGCAGCCTGAACTGCTGACTGCATCGACGGAGTGGTGACCACCAGCAACGCAGCAGGCTGCAATGTTGGCAGTGCGTACTCCGCCACTGTTATGGCCGCGACTAACTACTGAGCCGATTACAAAAACATATTTCTACTGACGGTCCCCTTGCAGTGGTTTCCCAATAGTGATAGGCTGTCACTGTACTCTCCAGCAAAGCACCAGAACTGTGCCCATTGGATGGATTCAAAAACAACACAGCTAACATCCATCAGCCATGTGGACACACCTGCAAATCACACTGAAAAACACACCCCATCTCAGACCATTATCTTCTGCCTCTCCAATGCAGCACAGCAAGACAGAGACCAAATATCATTGTTTTATTTGTGTGTGATAAGGCAGTCCTTTTCCCATCCCATTAAACTCTTTCTGCACACTTTTTTTTTTTTACTATAATCACTTGTCTTGTTTTTTTAGTCTTTACCACCCCTTTAATTTACAGTCATGTTACATTAAAAGAAATCCATGCTTTTCCGAGGCTGAGTTGACAGACAGGGTGGATGAAAACATAAGAGTAGAGCCACAATAGTTTGGAGACCAAGTTCACCATACTCCTCTCAGTAGAAAAATAGAAATGTGGCAAAGGATAGTCAACAGAGTGAATTCTGTAGGCACCACCTTGTGCACAAAGGAGGAAATTAGGAAGAAGTGGAACAATCTGAGGGGGGAAAGGTGCATTCCTTGGCCTCCAAGCAACACCTGGATCCCAGAGGACTGGTGGTGGTCCTCCCACCACCCCATTACAACTCTGTCTTGGTCATCCTGCATCCTTAGGTCTTGACAGGGATAGCTGGGGGAGTGAAGTCTGGTAAGTTGCATCTGAACACCTGTCACAAAACCTCAATGTCCTTTATGCTCTCATCTCAGCTTTTGCCATTGTGTTGACCATCTACTTTCCTAACATGCAATGCCCAAAGTATCAGAGACGCTAGATTGTCAATGTGTATTGTTGTACATAACATCATACTTATCAATCTCCATTAAATGGCATGTGTTGTAATGGGGTCTGTAAGTGTGTTACTAGTAAAAGATAATCCCAGAACCCTTGATATGGTCAAGCCTAACTGCAGCTTGGCAACGTATATATACCACCAACCATTTGTCAAGTGTTGGGAAGTAGAGAGTGACGTGAGTACATCTACCATGAAGGCCTGTTTCCGTAACTCAAAACAAGAGGCCATTGTGCTCTTGTCCATTTCCACTTGTTTGCCATGTAACAACTGATGTTTACTTTTCATGGACTGAGCAATCTACATGTAATGCCCTACTCAGAGACATGTCTCCCTACTTAGCCTGATGTTGTCCTGATCTCCTCAACTGAAGCTTCTGATTGCATGAATGACACCTTACTGAGTGTGTACATCAATTATTTGTAAGGCATTAAGGTGCTTTAGCTGATTGGGATTGTCAAGTAAATCACTGACTCTGCACTGTTTACATGATGATTAATGCTACATATACAACCAAGTTGTGTGTTCGCTGTATTGTACACAACTAGGCCTTGGAATGGTCAAATACACTTATTACTTCTCCATTGTGTTGGCTTAAATGTTTGTTAGATGTCATGTTCATTCCTTAATATAAAATGCAATTTATCAGCATATCTAATGAGCTGCTCAATTCTAATACATCTTGTCAACCTCTACAAATGTTTCAACAATTTCAATTCCATGGAAATATATTACAATTGGAAACCCTACCCATTTAGATTATCCTAGGTGTTTCGTAAGAGTGATGCAAAGGGAGAAATATCTTTATTTCTCCCCATTTTTTCCTCTTCTATGTGTGCTGCACTAAACAGCACACATAGGCCCTCATTCTGACCCTGGCGGTCGGTGATAAAGCGGCGGCCAAGCCGCCAACAGGCCGGCGGTCTAAAATATGCAATTCTGACCCTGGCGGGAACCGCCAACACAGCCCGCCGTATTAACACTCCGCCCGCCACGGCGGTACAAACAAACAGCGCGGCGGTTCCCGCCAACAGCCAGGCGGCAGTCAATGTACCGCCCACCCTATTACGACCCACCAATCCGTCACCTTTTCCGGGGCGGGAGCACCGCCGATAAGAACACGGCGGAAACAGACTACGAACGGGAAAACGCTCACCTCTACGCACTCCACGCGAGATTCCGGCAGTATGGAACCAGAGTTGCAGGTCATCCCCGCACTCCTATACCTGCTCATATACCAGGAGCACGCCCGGCGGCGCGGAAGACATCGGTGAGTACTGCACCTACGACACAGGGGAGGGAAAAGATTACCTGCACACACCCACCCACCCACACCCACTACAACACACACATCAATGCATTCCCACAGATCACTGTCACAACCCACAAACCACCCCCCTCCGAAATAATGCAAAGACCAAAAGAAGAGATCATAAACGGGCAGATATATTGAAATATGTACACCAGTAATCCCAATAAATAAATAAACTATGTACAAAATATATACAGCTACTAAATGTAGTCCAACCACTGTCCGTGGATCACAGGGGTCCTGTGCAAAGGGGCAAGGCCCAGTCCCACGACAAGAACTCCACGGAGAGAACACTGCAGGGGCATCAGAAAGAAAATAGGACAGGCACCTCAGGGGGAAGGGAAGGGGGGGCACCTCAGCCACTTGAGTACACGACGTCAGATCCACGAGGGGACTCCATGACCACTGGCCCATCCTGGGGAGAGCAAAGCCACAGTCCAAACAGTCCATACAGTGGGTGGCCTGCCCACTGGCCCATCCTGGGGAGAGCAAAGCCACAGTCCATACAGTCCATACAGTGGGTGGCCTGCCCACTGGGCCATCCTGGGGAGAGCAAAGCCACAGTCCAAACAGTCCATACAGTGGGTGGCCTGCCCACTGGGCCATCCTGGGGAGAGCAAAGCCACAGTCCAAACAGTCCATACAGTGGGTGGCCTGCCCACTGGGCCATCCTGGGGAGAGCAAAGCCACAGTCCAAACAGTCCATACAGTGGGTGGCCTGCCCACTGGCCCATCCTGGGGAGAGCAAAGCCACAGTCCAAACAGTCCATACAGTGGGTGGCCTGCCCACTGGGCCATCCTGGGGAGAGCAAAGCCACAGTCCAAACAGTCCATACAGTGGGTGGCCTGCCCACTGGCCCATCCTGGGGAGAGCAAAGCCACAGTCCATACAGTGGGTGGCCTGCCCACTGGGCCATCCTGGGGAGAGCAAAGCCACAGTCCAAACAGTCCATACAGTGGGTGGCCTGCCCACTGGCCCATCCTGGGGAGAGCAAAGCCACAGTCCATACAGTCCATACAGTGGGTGGCCTGCCCACTGGGCCATCCTGGGGAGAGCAAAGCCACAGTCCATACAGTCCATAACAGACCCCACTGCCACTGGAGGAGGCAAGTTGGCCAGAGGACATCCTGCAGCCCTGCCCGAGATAGATCCTGCCCTGCCACGTCTGCCAAAGGGCCAGCGGTTCTTGCCTTGAAGGGCCCAGTTCATCGCTCCTTGCCTTGAAGGGCCCAGTTCAGCGGTTCTTGAGACGGCGGGGCCCAGTTCAGCGGTTCTGGAGACGGCGGAGAGCAAAGCCACAGTCCATACAGTCCATAACAGACCCCACTGCCACTGGAGGAGGCATGTTGGCCAGAGGACATCCTGCAGCCCTGCCCGAGATAGATCCTGCCCTGCCACGTCTGCCAAAGGGCCAGCGGTTCTTGCCTTGAAGGGCCCAGTTCAGCGCTCCTTGCCTTGAGACGGCGGGGCCCAGTTCAGCGGTTCTGGAGACGGCGGGGCCCAGTTCAGCGGTTCTTGAGACGGCGGGGCCCAGTTCAGCGGTTCTTGAGACGGCGGGGCCCAGTTCAGCGGTTCTGGAGACGGCGGGGCCCAGTTCAGCGCTCCTTGCCTTGAAGGGCCCAGTTCAGCGGTTCTTGAGACGGCGGGGCCCAGTTCAGCGGTTCTGGAGATGGCGGGGCCCAGTTCAGCGGTTCTGGAGACGGCGGGGCCCAGTTCAGCGGTTCTGGAGACGGCGGGGCCCAGTTCAGCGGTTCTGGAGACGGCGGGGCCCAGTTCAGCGCTCCTTGCCTTGAAGGGCCCAGTTCAGCGGTTCTTGAGACGGCGGGGCCCAGCGGAGCGGTTCTTGAGACGGCGGGGCCCAGCGGAGCGGTTCTTGAGACGGCGGGGCCCAGTTCAGCGGTTCTTGAGACGGCGGGGCCCAGTTCAGCGGTTCTTGAGACGGCGGGGCCCAGTTCAGCGGTTCTGGAGACGGCGGGGCCCAGTTCAGCGCTCCTTGACTTGAATGGCCCAGTTCAGCGGTTCTTGAGACGGCGGGGCCCAGCGGAGCGGTTCTTGAGACGGCGGGGCCCAGTTCAGCGGTTCTGGAGACGGCGGCCGGTCTATGGCCAACTGCTAATTGCCTGGTGGTGCCCTCCTGGGCAGCGGGGATGGTGCTCCTTCAATGCCCACCTGGGCTGTGGGTGGTGGGGCCCTCCTGGCCAGCTGGGCTGGGTCCTCCCTGGGCAGCGCTATGGGGGTGGTGGGCTCTCCCGGGGCAGCTGTGCCGGTTCCTCCCGGGGCAGCGGCTATGGGGGTAGTGGGCTCCTCCTGGGCAGCAGGCCTGCTGCCTGACCTCTCCGACTTGCTGCCCTTGCCCTCCTTAGTCGTGGGCCTGTGGCCCTTTCCTCCCTTTGGAGCTGTGGCTGGTGACTGTCTCTGGGTGGTGTCCGGGGGGGATGTAGAAGGCGGGCTCCTGCGGCGCCCCTTCCGCCTTCTGCTCCTCTTCCCAGGGGGTGGGCTGGCTGTCCCCTTGCTGCTGGGCGAAGATCCAGACATGCGGGCTGGCGGGCTCCAATACCCCTGCACCCTTGTCAAGGGGGCTGCAGGGCTGGTGGTGGCTGAGGTGCTCTTCTTACCCCGACGAGAAGGAGGGGGGGGCTCAGGGTCAGGAAAGAAGTTAGTAGTGGCGAGGAAGAGCTTCTTGGGACAATGGAGAGTGGGAGGTACAGTGGGAATGGGAGTGGAGGGAGAGGATGTGGTTGTAGGTGAGTCACGTTTGCTGTCTTTGGGCGCAGGTGCAGGAGGGATAGGCTGTCGTGAGGTGGATGGCTGTTGGGTGGGTGGGTGGCTGCGTTTGTGTGGTGTGGAAGAGGGGGTGACAGACACAGTGGGAGAGGACACAGGGGACGTGTAAATGGCAGTGGGGGTGGTGACTGCACGTGTGCGGACTGGAGTGGAGGGTGTGCTGGTGATGGAAACACTGGCTGATGGTGAGGTGAATGGAGGTGTGAGTGTAGACGTCACAGGGAGGGAGGAGGGAGACGAGGAGGTGGGGGTCACAGAGGTGGTAGTGACTGTTGGCATGTCTGCATCGGAATGTTGCGTGTGTGAATGTCTGCGTGATCTGTGGTGCTTATGTTTGGATGAGCTTCTCTTGGGTGTTGAGGTGTGTGCAGGCTGGTCTGATGGTGTGGGTGGGACAGGCAGAGGAACATGAGACTGGGAGGAGGGAGTTAGTAGAGGCAGGCAGGAGACAGGGACAATGGCTGCCGTCAGTGCTGAGGCCAGAGCCTGGAACGATCGCTGATGGGCAGCCTGACCCGAATGAATGCCCTCCAGGTACGCATTGCTGCGATGAACCTCCCTCTCCACCCCCTGGATGGCATTCAAAAGGGTAGTCTGCCCAACAATGAGCGTTCGGAGGAGGTCAATGACCTCCTCACTGAGGGCAGCGGGGGTAACAGGGGCAGGGCCTGAGGTGCCTGGGGCGAAGGAGATGCCCGGCTTCCTGGCAGAGCGGGCACGGGGCGAACGCTGAGGGGCTGCTGGGAGGGCGGAGATGGTGCGCTGGGTGGCGGCTGTACCTGTAATGGCGGGGGGCACGGATGGTGCCACCCCCGCAAGGGAGCCCCCTTCCGAGGACGTGTCCGTGTCGCTGCAGGCTCCAGTCGTCCCCGTCGTGGAGCTCCCCTCACCCTCCGTCTCACTGGTCCAGTCTGACTCTGTGGCATGGCCCTCCTGGGCCATGTGAGATGCAGCTCCCTCCTGCCCCGATGCCACTTCTCCTCCGCCTGATGATGCTGATGCACACAAGCACAGAAAGACAAACAAAAAGGGGGGGGGGAGAGAGAAATAAAGGGATATTGAGTACATGGATCTCCGGTACAGTTAGCGGACATGACAGACACAGATGCCCCCTGCACTAAGTTGCGCACTTGGGGTCCGCTACACATTCCGTGGAACATGCCCTACACGCCTAGAGTTGACAACTGCACCCATGGATGACACGGCCCAGGGATGGCTGTACTGACAAACTACTGAGGGTGGTGGCTGGGGACACAGGGGCTTACGGGGGTGCCCAGCCTACAGATATCGCCCTGGCCTAGGGGGACCCCCAGCCCTCCTCCCCCACCCAGACACCTCCACTGCGCGACAACAGAGTAGATAATGCTTGTACTCACCCCCTTGTGTCTGCTGTGCTGCCCTCACGCGCCCATCCAAATCAGGGTAGGCCACCGCCAGGATCCGGAACATCAGGGGGCTCAGTTGACGGCAGGCACCCCGCCTACGTTGGGAGGCCATCCCCAGCAGAGACTCGGCGGTCTTCTTGGTCCCGCGGCGGATGTCCTCCCACCTCTTGCGGCAGTGGGTGCCCCGTCGATGGTGGACCCCCAGGGTCCGGACTTCCTTGGCGATGGCACGCCAAATCCCGATCTTCTCATGGGCGCGGACCTATGTGACACGTACAGGGAGGGAGAAATACCACGTTCATGTTTGTCAGCATTTTCCTTGCCAGTGGCCCAACGCCCCCCATCCCCGCCAGGCCCCCCGCCATGCCCCCCGCCATGCCCAACATGCCCCCCATCCCCGCCATGCCCCCCGCCATGCCCAACATGCCCCCCATCCCCGCCAGGCCCCCCGCCATGCCCCCCGCCAGGCCCAACATGCCCCCCATCCCCGCCATGCCCCCCGCCATGCCCAACATGCCCCCCATCCCCGCCAGGCCCCCCGCCATGCCCCCCGCCAGGCCCAACATGCCCCCCATCCCCGCCAGGCCCCCCGCCAGGCCCAACATGCCGCCCATCCCCGCCATGCCCCCCGCCAGGCCCAACATGCCCCCCATCCCCGCCATGCCCAACATGCCCCCCATCCCCGCCAGGCCCCCCGCCATGCCCCCCGCCAGGCCCCCCGCCAGGCCCAACATGCCCCCCATCCCCGCCAGGCCCCCCGCCAGGCCCCCAAGCCAGCCAGTGGCCCCAAATCCATATTGAATTAAACTCACTTGTTGGTCTGGAGGACCGTAGAGTAGCGCATACTGGGGGAGGACCCCATCCACAAGTTTCTCCAACTCCTCTCCAGTGAAGGCAGGGGCCCTTTCCCCAGGTGCAGCAGCCATTGTCCCTTCCAGACCGAGGTCACAGCAACACTTGCAGTATAGGTCCTCTCCTGTGAAAGTTCAAGTCGCAAGTGGATAAGTAGATAGAAAATGGCGGTCACGTCCGCGGCGGTGCGTACCGCGGCGGTGCGTCCCGCCACCGCCGGCGCCCTTCGCCATTGGCTCCTGAAACCCATAGGCTTCAATGTTAACCAATGCGGCTTGGCGCCGCGGTCTTCGCCCGCCGCCCGCCGCGGTGTGCCACGCCAGCGCATTGACCTCACATCCCATTGTCACACTTCACAGGTCAGGCAGCCGCCATTTCTAGGGCCCACATGGCTCAATTTCAACTGCGTCACACAGGCCTAGGCCTTGCATAGCCACTCAGACACGCCATTCACTGCATAGAGAATCGTTTACTGTGCTAGCTGTGAGTACGTACCTGTGGGTTGCTTGACTGTGTGCTCCATGTTGTCCTTCCTAGGCACCGTCCGCTGGGTTGGGCGAGGAGACGGATGAATCCTCCCGTGTACCGACCGCTGGTGGACCTGTCGACAATGGAAGAACGCCACATTATCCTGACCTACCGTCTTAACCGTGCCACTATCCATGAACTGTGTGCCCAGCTGGAGCCCGACCTGATGTCCCCCATCCGCCAACCCACAGGGATTCCCCCTCTGGTGCAGGTCATGTCAGTACTCCATTTCTTGGCAAGTGGGTCATTTCAGACAACCGTGGGAATTGCTTCTGGGATGTCTCAGCCCATGTTTTCGAAGGTGTTATCCAGAGTGTTGTCTGCCCTGATGAAATCCGTGAGGAGCTACATCATTTTCCCTGAGGTGGGCGAATTGGCTACAGTGAAGGGTGATTTCTACGCCCTTGGACATATTCCCAACGTAATTGGTGCCATTGATGGGACCCATGTGGCTTTGGTTCCCCCAAGAGACAGGGAGCAGGTGTACAGGAACAGAAAAAATTACCATTCAATGAACATCCAGGTGGTGTGTTTGGCTGACCAGTACATCTCGCATGTAAATGCCAAATTCCCAGGGTCAGTGCATGACGCCTACATCCTCAGGAATAGCAGCATCCCTTACGTGATGGAACAGCTACAGAGACACCGTGTATGGCTAGTGGGGGACTCTGGGTACCCCAACCTGTCGTGGCTACTGACCCCAGTAAGGAATCCCCGGACCAGGGCAGAGGAACGGTACAATGAGGCCCATGGGCGTACTAGGAGGGTGATCGAATGCACCTTTGGCCTCCTAAAGGCCAGGTTTAGGTGCCTGCATATGACAGGTGGATCCCTAATGTACTCACCTAAGAAGGTGTGTCACATCATCGTGGCCTGCTGCATGCTTCACAACCTGGCTTTGCGCCGCCAGGTGCCTTTCCTGCAGGAGGATGGTCGAGACGGTGGTGTTGTGGCAGCGGTGGAACCTGAGGAGAGTGACGAGGAGGAAGACGACGGGGCTGAAACAGACAACAGGGACAGAATCATTGAACAGTACTTCCAATAGGACACAGGTAACATTTCAAAGATAATTTAGTAAATGTTAACTACTCTCCTGCATCTCTGCTGCCTGTCTATTTGCCCCAGTGTATGATGACTGAGTTTTGGCTTTTCCCTCCCTATTTCAGATCTGGGGTCCCCACTACGAGTCCTGTGCTTCGTTTCCCCATGGACTACAGCTTTGTGGCAGCTGTTTGTTGACTTCACCATGTACAAGGACATATTTGCACTGTCATGTCAATTACAATATATTGAAATCACAGCCAGACTCCAGATATTTTGGTGCAAAATAGGTGTTTATTTAAGTGCTCAAAATGGGATGGGTGGTTTCAAGTGGGTGGGGGCTATGGTGAAGGAATGTCCATGGCAGAGTCCAGAGTAACAGTCACACAGGTGCATTGTCCAGAGGCCTGTGGAGAGATGGAGCATGGGCAGTTCAAGGATGGACAGGGTGACAATGTGGGACAGTGGGATGACATCAGGTGGTATCCATTGCTGGCGGGGGTCTTGACATCCTACTCTGTCTTCTTGCGAGATCTCAGGGCCCTCTTGCGGGGTGGTTCTTCTCCTGCAGGAGGTGGGGGTCTGGTGGGCTGCTGCTGTGCGGGGGCCTCCTGTCCACTAGCGCCGGCGGAGGTGGTTGGCTCTTCTTGGTCCAGGCTAGTGGCAGGGGCCCTTGGGTGTTGTTGAGTGTCCGCCCTGGTGTTGACGAGGTCCTGCAGCAGCCCTACCATGGTAACCAGGGTGGTGTTGATGGCTCTGATGTCCTCCCTGTACCCCCGATAGTGTTCCTCCTGCAGTACCTGGATCTCCTGGAACCGGGCCAGTACCGTCGCCATCGTCTCCTGGGAGCGGTTGTATGCTCCCATGATGGTGGTGAGGACCTCGTGGAGAGTGGGTTCCCTGGGCCTCTCCTCCCCCCCCTGTCGCACAGCTGCCCTCCGAGTTCCCCTGTTTCCCTGGGCCTCTGCCCCCTGGCCGGTGTGCCCACTACCACTGCCCCCAGGTCCCTGTTGTTGTTGGGGTGGTGGGTTATCCTGGGTGCCCTGTAGTGGTAGACACACCGCAGATTGACGCGCCCTGGAGACAGAGGCATGGGCCCGCTGGGTGGGAGCTGTGCTGGTGTTCCCAGAGGGGTTTGGGTCTGTAGTGGCCTGGGCCTGTGTGAGGGGAACCGACTGTCCAGAGGTCCCCGATGGTCCGGGCTGGTCATCGGTGTCCAGGTCGACAGAGCTGCTGTCATCGCTGACGGCCTCTTGGGTGGGGGGTGTGGAGAATTCTGGCCCCTCCGCCGCGGTGTGTTGACGGTCGGGTCCTGCAGGGGTATAGAGGTATGGTTATAGTTTCAATGTGTGGCATATGGGTGTATCTATGGGTTCTCGTGTCCCCAAGTGCTGGCATTCGTGTGTGGGGGCTTTGGTGAGGGTGGCTTGTGGGGGGGATGTGTATATGCATTGGGCATGCTTTGGTGATGGGTGTCCATGCCTAGTGGACGCATGCAGGCCTAGGTTTTGGGATGTGTGGGTTGTGATGGTGAGGCATTGGCGGGGAATAGGTGTGCTGGGGGTGGGGGTGAGGATGGTGGTGGGGGTGAGGATGGTGGTGGGGGTGGGGGTGAGGGTGGGGTTCGAGGATGGGGGTGAGGGTTGGGGTATGATTTGGCATGCAGGTGGGGGGGAAGCAGTATTGAAGCTTCAACTTACCAGTATCCATTCCTCCGCCGACTCCTGCGAGGCCGTCAGGATGCAGGGTGTTCAAGACTTCCTCCTCCCATGATGTGAATTGTGGGGGTTGAGGTGGGGGTCCTCCGCCAGTCTTCTGCACGGCGATGTTGTGCCTGGATACCATGGAACGCACCTTCCCCCGTAGGTCGTTCCATCGCTTCCTGATGTCTTCCCGATTTCTGGGGTGCTGTCCCACTGCGTTGACCCTGTCGACAATCCTCTGCCATAGCTCCGTCCTCCGGGCAATGCTGGTGTATTGTATCTGTGTGCCGAACAGCTGGGGCTCTACCCGAACGATTTCCTCCACCATGACCCTGAGTTCTTCGTCTGTGAAGCGGGGTTGTCTTTGGGGTGCCATGGGGTGGTGTGTATGATGTGTGGGGTGGAGTATGTGTATTTAAGTGAGTTGAGTGTGGTGGTGTGTGTTGTTTTGTGTGTGGATAGTGTGTGGGTGATGGTGTTGAGTGGCTGTGGCTGTTAGTTTGTGGATGCTGGTGTCTCGCTCTGGCCTTCTTTCAGAATTTTTTAGCGTAGGGGTTTGTGGGTGATGTGGGTGGGTGTTTTATATTGTATTGTGTGTGTGGGAGTGGTGTGTGTATGTGTATCAGGTGTGTGGGATTCAAATCGTCCAATGTGGCTGAGTTTTGTTCGTTTGTGTGTATTCTGACCGCGGCGGTGTGTCCCGCCAATGGAATACCGCGTTTGAATGACCGCCGCGTGGATTCGTGGGTCGTAATGGCATGGGCGTATTTCTGTTGGCGTGACGGTGGAGGTTTTGTCACCTCCACTTTTCCGCCGACCGCTGGTCTGGCGGTCTGTTGTGGCGGTCGGATTTTCGGAGGTTTGCCTTCTGCGGGTCAGAATGACCGTGGCGGGTTTCCGCGACCGCGGCGGGATTATGGAGGATTTCTGACCGGCGGTAGGCGCCTTTTACCGCCGAGGTCAGAATGACCACCATAGAATGAGAAAATCACCTACCTTCCTTCCTTTCCTGCACAAAAACAATCATCCCCACAACACAGGCACCCGTGCTCCATGGTGCAAGGAGACCATGGTGCAAGGGGAAGAGGACAGAAGTACGCCATATCGTGCAGATATTGTGCATTTCTGCTCTTTCCCGGTGGCACAACAAGACACTTGCTGTGACGCCCTGTGCCATAGAGCCTTGTAAATATGGCCCATAGGATGTACATGTCATGGCTTGTGTAGCCCTGTACTTCATGTATTCCAAATTACCTTTGTGTTGTGTGACATGTGATAAGCCCTAGATCCTCCTTCGGTTGCATTCATGACTATGCAAGTAAAATGTTCAGGGTAATAACAATATATTTGATGATGGGAAATGAGAAAATAAATGTATTTGCATTACAGCATGAGCTGTTTATTTATGCTGTTTATAAATATTTGAGGAGGAAGTGTACAGTCCAACATATCACTCGGCCCAGATCAGGCCTTGACAAAGTGTTGTCTGAGAGCTAAAAGTGACCCTTTCAGAGTGCCACACAACCTTCAGTTCACATATAGGAATGCCACAAGATGTACTGTTATGAATTGAAGTGATGGAAATATAGGGCCTGATTCTAACTTTGGAGGACGGTGTTAAACCGTCCCAAAAGTGGCGGATATACCACCTACCGTATTACGAGTTCCATAGGATATAATGGACTCGTAATACGGTAGGTGGTATATCCGCCACTTTTGGGACGGTTTAACACTGTCCTCCAAAGTTAGAATCAGGCCCATAGTGTTCATGTGGCTCAGTATGCTCAGCCTGCAGAGAGCAAGGCCTGTTAAACGTTTTTCCACTAGGCGTCATAGCCAGGGCTTAGGCAGAGTTACTGTAGCATTACAACAGAGGGCAGAGGGTAAACTCCCTGTAGACCTGCAGATGCTTAAATGTTCCCAAAATGAGTCTCCTGACCCTATAGTAGGCTTGAATCCTTTTACATTGGCAACATCTGGAATAGTAACTGAGGTAATCCCCTGACCTGCTACATTTTTCCATTGACCCACATTGTTAATGTTTGACATTTACTACTGAAAGGCCACCTACTCCCACAGGTCTGTTGTCACTTTTCCCTAAGTCATGTTTATACCGTTCAGGCCTATTGCACAAGTGACAAACTTACAGTGCAGGTAGTTGGTTAATTGTGAAGAGAGCATTATATGTGAATCACTAGCTTTGTTATGTTCAACCAATCAAACAAAACATACCATAGCATAGCATGTTGAATGTCATCTCTGTAACAGTAGCACATATGGTAAAAGGTGTGTCCTGCTATGCCAGTACAACCCACACAAACTCAATCACACGTAGTATGATATTCCATTAAGTAGTCCACATGTCTACACATCACAAGAGAGGAAGCTCTCAGTGACATACAGGCCAGCCCTTTCATTGACATCTAAGTATTACAATGTATTCTATACTAAGGTACTAGTCAGTATGGACTGCATGCAACAAATCAATGGGCTTGGCTGCAAAGGTCTCTGTACAGTTGTGCACAAGTAGTTTACCCTTCAGAAGGTCACAATGGTGTGTTGTGTTTCATTGTAGCTCACATCACAGTACCTGTCGGTTGGCCCTGGGCTACATTATATTAATGGGCTGGCTTAGTCAGCGTGGGCCATGACCAAGGTTGAGGATAGTCAGCAAACAACTTCAAAAGGGTGTATTTATGTCCCTGTTCTTTTCGGCATGTGGGAATTACACATGTAGTGTATTACCAGTTTAAAAATGCGTTTGCTATGTGTATACAGAATGTGTGTTAACCAAACAGGTATCCTATAATATGCAATTATAATCTGCTTATTCAAATATTGCATCCATACAGGTCAACGCCCATCAGAAGCAAGCCATTTGGAGAGCCAATGCCCCGAAGATGCGGACCTTGAAGGTTTATCACTGGCGCAGCGTCTATTTCCGGAAAAGGTGGGAGAACCTGAAATGCTGGACCCAGAAGATCACAGAGGTCCAGCTGGGGCTGTCCTTCCAAAGTGGATGGGGTGCGGGCCAGCCCCTGATCCTCCTAATGGCCAACATACTGGCAGTGGCCTACCTGGAGCTTGATGGGCAGTTGAGTGGCTCACAGCAGCTACAAGGTGGTGAGTCCTGGCCAGAGTCATACATGTTATATTGCCAACTTTGGCCCTTATTATGACACTGACAGTAAATCCCGCTTACTGCCACGGTGACGGCCGCCAATTTACTGCAGCGGTGGCGGATATCTGTTCACCATATTATGACACACACACCTCAATTCAACAGAATACAGCAACATACACAAATCCGCCAGACCAAAGGTCAGTGATAAACTGGTGGTACCAAAACCCATACCGTTATGCCAACAAAACAATGCCAATCACATTAAGACCCACGAATCACCACGGCGGACATTCAACGGCAGTAAACCATTTGCGGTACATGCCGCCACGCTCAGAATGGACACCCACAGACAAAACAACACTCCATTGGCCAATACGAAAAATACTCACCTGACAACCATACACACACCACACACACCCACCCACACCACTATAGAACACACACCCACATTACCCACAACCCTTTACTAACAACAATTACTGCCAGGAGACTGAGAAGAATAGCACAGAGACAATTATACACACACACCACATACATCCATACACCCCTCACGCACTCCACATCACACACCTCACCACATTTCTCAAGACACCCTTACCAACACACATCACACAACACCCATGGCACCACAAAGTCACCTCGTTTCACTGAGGAGGAGTTAAGGGTCATGGTGGAGGAAATTGTCAGGGTAGAGCCACAGCTGTTTGGAGCACAGGTATAGCAGAGATCTACAGCAAGGAAGATGGAGCTATGGCAGAGAATCGTGGTCAGCACTGTGGGACAGCACCAAAGAACAAGGGACGACATAAGGGAGAGGTGGAAAGACCTACGGGAGAAGGTACGTTCCATAGCAGCAAGACACCAGCTCGCCATACAGAGGACTGGCTGTGGACCCTCACCTCCTCCCCCACAGCTCACAGCATGGGAGGAGCAGGTACTGACAATACTGCATCCTGAGCGACTGGAGTAGCCAGAGGACTGGACACTGGTAAGTCAACATTTAACACTTATCACCCGCCATACCTGCATGCCATCACACCCCCTCACCCTCACTCCCACCACTCCACAGTATCCCACACACTGCACCTACACATATGACTAACCACAATGCCCAGCCCTGCATGCCATACCAATGCATGGAGAGGCCTCCAAGCCCGGCATGGACACCCATCACCAAAGCATGTACAGCATAGGGAAACTAACATACCCACAATACATCACCATACACAAGCAAAAGCTGGCAGGACAACACCAACCATAGAGGGGAAGATACAGAAGTACAAATGTCACACACATGAAGCATAACACTTCATTACATCCCCACAGGTACCCCAGCCAATATCATTGGAGAGGAGGTGCCACCACTATCCAGTCCCCCAACAGAAGAGGTCCCCAGTGATGACAGTAACTCTGGACTTCTGGATCTGAATGACTAACCTGGCCCATCAGGAACCACTGGCCAGCCGGTCACCCAAGCCCAATCACAGACCACCACAGAGCCTCCCCCTTCAGTATCCCACACCACAGCACCGACCCAGTGTACCCACACTTCTGTCCCCAGGACACGTCAATCAGCAGTGTGCCCACCTGTACAGGGAACCTAGTTCACACCTCGCCAACAAGACAATCGGGGATCCTGGAGTCAGTGGCAGTGGGCACACCGTTCAGGGGACAGGGGCACAGGCCAACAGGGACACTGGGAGGACTGCTGTGTGCCAGGGGGAGGACAGGAGCAGGGAACCGACTCTCCAGGAGGCACTCTCTTAGATCCTGGGAGCCTATCAACATTTCTAGGACACGATGGGCCACATCCTTGACAACGTGCAGAACAGGCGGCTGCAGGAGGAACAGTATCAGGGGATCAGGGAGGTTTTGCAGGCCATTAACAACACCCTGATCTCCATTGTAGGGGTGCTGGCAGACATGGCCAACATCCTGAGGGAGGCAGTGTCACACCAGCGGGCCCCTACCACTAGCCAGTCAACTGAACAGCCCTCCACTTCCGCTAGTGGCCAGGAGGCCCCGCCACAGGACCCACAGGCCACCAGCACCCCTCCCCCTGCAGAAGGTGAACCACCCCGCAAACGTTCCCTGCGACCCAGACAGAATCCAGAGACACTTGCCAAGACCACTGCCAGGAAATGAGACTCTCATGACTGTTCCCCTTGTGTCCCACCATGTTACCTTGTCCACCTTGAACTACCATTGCTTCCCTTCCTATGTCCCCTTGGACACTGCACCTGTGCTACAAACTGATTGGAACAATACCCTGGACTTTCCTCCATCATCACCCCATTCCATTGCACATTTCCCTCAATTTATTAGCACAATAAACACCCTTGGATAAAACTCAACTACTAGTATTTCATGTTTTGAAAAATTGTATTGATTGAAACAGCTACATCCATTGCAAATGAACTGTACATAGTGAGAGTATAGAATGAATTACCTGTTTCTGGCTATTGTGATCACATCACAACATTGTTGTCATGTCACCAACATCTGTAAAACGATAATCCATAGGTGACAGTAAGTACAGGAAACAAGTGGGTATTGCCAGCATGGAAATGCCACACAGAATACAACCAACGTCATAGAAATGTAAAGTTGCACTGTCTCACCTGTGTGTCATTGGAAGTACTTATGGATCACAGATGTTCTGTTGTCCACATCCTCATCCTCTGCCTCCTCATCTTCACTGTCCACAGGGTTCACTGCTGCCACAGGGGCATCTCCACTCTCCTCCTCCTGCAGAAAAGGCACATGTCGTCTGGTGTCCAGGTTGTGAAACATGCAGCATGCCACTACTATCTGGCAGACCTTCTTGGGTGAGTAGCACAGTGATCCACCTGTCAGATGGAGGCACCTGAACCTGGCCTTCAGGAGGCCTAAGGTCCTCTCAATTATCCTTCTGGTTCGCCCATGTGCCTCATTATAACGTTCTTCAGCCCTTGACCTGGCACTCCTCACAGGGGTCAGCAGCCACAATAGGTTTGGGTAGCCAGAGACACCAGCAAGTATTGTGGGACAACATTCAGCCACACACTATCCTATTTCGCTGACAACAGAGGCATACTCCAACATACACTGGGTGGGGACCAAGGATCACCTACAAGCCACACCCTGTGCCTCTGTATCACATTTGGGATGCTGCTATTCCTCAGGACAAAAGCATCATGCACCGACCCAGGATACTGAGCATTGACGTGGGAGATGTACTGGTCCGCCAGGCACACGATCTGCACATTCAGGGAGTGGAAACTCTTACGATTCCTGTACACCTGTTCATTCTGGTAGGGGGGGCAAATGCAATATGTGTACCGTCAATCGCCTTAATTATATTGGGGATATGTCCCATTGCATAAAATCCAGCCTTCACAGTGGCCAAATCCTTCACCTGGGGGAAAGCTATGTAGCTGCACATGTCTTTTACCAGGGCAGACAACACTCTTGCCAGCACGATTGAGAACATTGGCTGTGACATTCCTGCTGCCAAGCCCACTTTCACTTGGAAAGAACCTGTTGCCAAGAAATGGAGCACTGATAGAACCTGCACAAGAAGGGGGTTCCCAGTGGGATGACGGATAGCTGAGATAAGGCCAGGCTCCAACTGGGCACGCAGCTCTATGATTGTGGCCCTGTCCAGTCTATAGGTGAGGATAATGTGCCTGTCCTCCACTGTAGCTAAGTTCACCAGGGGTCTGTACACAGGGGTATGTCTCCATCTCCTATTCATCCACAGCGGTAGGAATCTAAGGGACACAAGAGTAAGTAGGCTGTCACAATTTGAACAACTATACCACAACAGCAGTCCACATTGTGCAATCATGTTTGGGGACTGTGTAATTTAAAAGTATATGCCTATTTATCCTGTGATGCAGAAATCATCGATAGGCCTGTTCACCCCCCCTGAAATGGCAACCGTCCGTCCTCTGTGGAGGTACAGGTGGAAGTGAGGTAATTCCGCCGACGTTGTGAGCCGTAGCGGTAGGCGTTCGTGAACCGCCGTGCAATTCCTCAATGGATTATATTGGGCCATATGGGGTACAGTGGCCAATGGGGATCTACGCTGACCACCATTTTCTATTTCAACCCTCACTTGTTTCCTGACCTTCCACAGGAGAAGACCTACACTGCATGTGCTGCTATGACCTGTGTCTGGAACCTACCATGGCCAGTGTGACTGGGGAAAGGGCCCCAGCCGTCACTTCGGAGGACTTGGAACGACTGGTGGATGGGGTCCTACCCAAGTACGGACTGCTATATGGGCCTCCAGACCAACAGGTGAGTACACTGTGGGCATGATGCATGTGGCGTGAATGCATGGAGATGTGTGTGAAGGCGTTGTGCAATGCATAGTGCGTAGGCCTGTTCCCTGTGTGTGAGGGTGCTGTGTACGCCAACGATGGTGTTGGTGCAGTCATTGACCCAGTGAATCCTTTGTCTCTCTCTCCCCCCCTTTCTTGTTTTGTCATCCTGTCCTTGTGTACATTAGCATCATCTGGCGGAGGAGCAGAGACACCAGCGACAGAGGGAGCTGCATCCCACAGGACCCTGGAGGCAGAGTTCACCGGCGCCGAATGAACAAGTGGGATGGAGGGTGAAGGGAGCACCACGGCAGAGACTGGAGGGGACAACACAGACTCTGATACCTCCTCCGATGGGAGCTCCCTGATGGTGGCGGACACCTGTGTGACCACCCCAGCTACAGCCGCCACCCCTGTACCAGCACCTCCCTCCCAGTATCTCTTCAGCGAGTTGCCCGTCCCCGCTCACCCAGGAGGGTGGGCATCTCCTTCGCCCCAGGCACCTCTGGCCCTGTCCCAGTGAGCCCTGCTGCCCTGAGTGAGGAGGCTATTGACCTCTTGAGATCCATCTCTGTAGGGCATTCAACCATTGTGAATACCATCCAGGGGCTGGCATCACAGATGCAGCAATGCAATGCATTCATGGAGGGCATTCATGGTAGTTTGGCAGCCCAACAGAGATCGACTCTCTGATGACAGCCATTGTCCCTGTTTCTACCGTCCCCCCTCCAACTTCCACTTCCCAGTCCCATTCTCCTCAACCCCAACCCATCCCAAGCACACATACAGATGAGCATGCACACAAGGAAACACCAAAGAGTGGCACAGGCAAACACAAGCACCACACTTCTTCCCACAGGAACTCACACAAACAACATACTGTTGCAGACACAACAACATCCACAGCCTCTACTGTCTCCCCCTCCTCCACCTCCCTCCCAGTTACTCACACCTGCATGCACTACATTTACATCCACTATCAGCATCACCACACCAAACAGAACACACACCACACTGGCAGACACCTCCACAACATCCATGCACGCGTCCCCTGTGACCTCTCCCACCGTGTCTGTCCCCCCTACTAAAGGACACAAACGCAAGCACTCAGACACCCAACAGCCATCCACCTTACATCAGCATACAGCCCATGCACCTGCACCCAAATCCAGCAGATGTACACCTCCAACAACCACTCCCTTATTCTCCACTTCCATTACTCCTTCCTCCTCCCGTCCCAACATCCTTAAAAAGCTTTTGCTTTCACAAATTGACCTCTTCCCTACCCCTCCCCCCCGTCCTGCACATATGGGCAGGATTCCAAGGACACAGCCCAGCACCTCAGCCAAACAGTCCATGGGGACAGTGGTAGAATCACCTATTCGTGCTGGTAAGGATACCAGACCTACAAAACTAAAGGGGAAGGAGCCAGCACCACCAAGGATGAAAGGGAAGAGTTCTGCACCAGCTGTGAGGAAGGGGAAGGAGCCTGCAGCACCAGACAGAGAGGGGAAGAGCCCATCCCCCCGCCAGGAAAGGTAAGGGATCCCCGACCCATGAACAGGAGGAGATGGGGCACTCTACGCCAGCAGAAGCTGTCAGGCACATACCACCATCACCACCAGCTGTCACGGGGCCCCCACCACCAGCTGTGGATGTGCATCCATCTGTGAGTGCAGGGGCTTCCCAGGGGCCTCCTCCAGCAACCACCTCCATGCAGCCATCAGTGAGTGCAGGGACTGCCCTGGAGCCTCCTCCAACCACCACCACAGTGCAGCCGTCACCGCCGGCAGATGTCATGTAGGCCACCCTCCAGGGGCTGCTGTGCGGGCTACCCCCTCCAGAACCAGTGGGCAAGTCACCCACTCGAGAGACTGTGGCCTTGCACTCCCCAGGACAAAGCAATGGGCATGTTGCCCCCTCCAGAACCAGTGGGAAAGACACCCACTCGAGAGACTGTGGCCTTGTACTCCCCAGGACAAAGCAATGGGCATGTTGCCCCCTCCAGAACCAGTGGAAAGACACCCACTCTAGAGACTGTGGCGTTGCACTTTCCAGGACAAAGCAATGGGCATGTTGTCCCCTCCAGAACCAGTGGGCTTGAACCCGCATCTGGCTGAGGTGCCCCCCTCTTCCCCTGAGATGCCTGCCTATTTGCAAACTGATGCCCCTGCAGTGTACTATCCGGATGTGGTCAGGACTTAAGTTGGGCCTTTGACTGTGCCCTGTGGCCATGTGGGCCCTTTGAACATTTGACTGGGCAGTGTCCCTTTATGTACATGTGTACATATGTGTTTCATTGACAAATTGAATTATTGATTTTGATTTTGATCTGATTACAATCACTTTCGTCCATTCCTGTTGTCCTTGCATAATTCTGCTGTTTTTCGGGGACAAATTGTTTTTTGTGTGCAGCTGGTTGTGTGTATGGTGTGTGTGGGTGTGTCTAGTGTGTGTTGTGCGTGTGTGTGTCACTCTCGTTTTCCTCCCACCCTCCCTTGTGTGCTAGGCGGCTGTACTCAGCATCGTCTTCGTCGGCGTTGGTGTTCCAAGTGGAGCATAACGTAGAAGATCATCGGGAAAACATGCAGTTCGGGTTCCATGTGGCGTGGTTCTTCCCTGAGTCTCCAATGGTGAGTTCTTTGACTTATGAGCTCCGTTTCCACCAGCCTTTTGTTGGCGTTAGTACCATCCCGGAAAAGGTGGCGGTTTCCTATCTCATAATATGGTGGGCGGTACTTTGTCTCACGCCTGGCTGTTGGTGGCGACCGCCGTGGTGGCTGTTGTTTCTGCCCTGGCGGTTGGTGTAGTACATTGGCTGTCTATAGGAGTTATCACCGCCATGGTCATAATTTTGCAATACTTACCACCAGCCTGTTGGCGGTATTACTGCCACTTTATCACCCACTGCCAGGGTCATAATGAGGGCCTTTGTGTGTTACAGGCTTGCATCTTCCCCTTAATATTGTGGGTGGCCCATGTGTGACACACAAGAAGAGATATTGTTTGTGTAGGTCTGGTAGTAGGTGCATGCTGATGTGCTTTGCCCATTGTCCTTATGACCAGGAACACAGCAGAATCCAATTCACTACCAATTTACTGTCTTACGCAAACACATGGCTGAGTACAGTGTCAGGAATAAGGCTGTGGGAGGTCCAGGTCCCGCCCGAAACTCCGCTGCACGTATTTGCGGCACTTCATGCGCACCACTTGTCATCCCCTCTTGTTCTAAAAGTGGTCATCAGCGTCGCCTGCCCTGTGGTAAAGCTCATGTAGCTGCAGGGTCAGGACATTGGTGGACAAGATGCACTTATCAGTGCTATTCTAGGAATGGACTACAATTCCCAGGTTTCTAGAGGCAGCGGCCATCTTGTGGTGTGGCAGGCCTATAAAGCCCAGCCACACCCAAGCACATTGCTCACTATTTTGAAGACTTTGATGCAGTCAGACCTTGTGGGGGTTCCTATGAAGAAGAGCAGATTTCCTGCATGGCAGCTTGACAGTAAATCGGAGTATCCTTGTTTCCATGGTGAATTCAGATACGAGTAGGTCGTACTCGTAGCGGTAAGGTCTTGATGAGCCCAATCTTGAAGGGGGTTGTTGCTTCCAAAAGTAAAACGCCCCTTAGCACAATGAGCAAAGCATTTCAGTTCAAAGAGTAAAGCGGCCTTGGTGCGATGATCAAGGTGCTTCGGATCACAGGAATAAAGCACCCCTTAGCACAACGAGCAAAGCGCTTCAGGCCACACTTGTAAAGCACCCTTAGCACGGCAATCAAATCGCTTCGGTCCGCATGAGTAAAGCGCCCTTGGCACGGCAATCAAAGCGCTTCGGTCCACATGAGTAAAGCTTCCTTGGCACGGCAATCAAAGCGCTTCAGTCCACATGAGTAAAGCGCCCTTGGCATGACAATCAAAGTACTTCAGTCCACATGAGTAAAGCACCCTTGGCACGGCAATCAATGCGCTTCAGTCCACATGAGTAAAGCGCCCTTGGCACGGCAATCAAAGCGCTTCAGTTCACATGAGTAAAGCGCCCTTGTCATGGCAATCAAAAGGCTTCAGTCTACATGGGTAAAGCTCCCTTGGCACGGCAATCAAAGCTCTTCAGGCCACATGAGTAAAGCGCCCCTTAGCATAATGAGTGCAGCACTTCAGACAAAGCAAGTAAAAGCGTTCTCTGGTATTTTGAACAAAGCGCTTCATGTATAACAAGAAAGGCGCTTCTTCCCAAAGCGCTTCAAGTTCAATGAGTAAAACTTTCAGGCCTAGGTAATCAATGTGAAAATGTTTTGGAGATAAGCAAATTATAGTTTCATTGTTTTTTGGGAAGCATAATATGTGAGATACATATTTAATTATTTGAGAATATGTGAGATACATAGTTAAGTCTTTGAGAATTTCTAGGCTGAGATCAAATGTTTATGTTTATGAATGTATAGTGATTACATGATTGATATTCAGAGTATGTCCATAGTCCAAGGCTCTTGCCATCTCTAGGTTCAGAGGTTGTAGTTTGTTCTTGTTCCATGATTCAAAGAAGGGGCTACGCCCAATTCACAAAGGGTCTCAATCTGATACCACGGAGACGCCTTTATTCAAGAGTCTATTGGTGAGTTTATACCGTTATGAATGAGTATATGCATATTTGTTCTAACCTTTTCTTTTCAGATCTCTCTCCCTGCAGTTCCCTACCCTAATTCCCTTCCCCCCGCCTGGCTTCATCATAACTCTGTGCTATGATAGCTTTCTGAGTTGGTGACGCCGGGAGGTGGGCCTTTTGTTCAGCAGCGTGCAGATCCCGAGGAAAGGGCACTGTGACATACAGTGATTAATCAGCTCATGTTGTTTATTGATGCAGTTGACATTTGTACACAAAAGGCCACTTGTCTTCAGTTTGTCAAGAGTGATGCCATCTCAGTACTGTGTCTCATGTCATGTGACATAGCATAGCGTACACTTTGGGTGCAGCCACTGACCAATACTTACCCTTGGTAGGAGAGGAATGTGCAGTTACATAAGATAGCAAACATTGCTGGTTCCATCGGTATTAGTGCGTCATGTTGGTATGTGTACCTTTCACTTTTCTAGTATCATTTACACTTCTGTTTCACACATGATGAACATGTCTTCATAAGTTGGTCTGATTCCATCACGTGTTTGTAGGACAAACTGGATTGGAAAATATTTATGTGTGATGGGTATACAGTTCATATGTTACCACAGACTGGAGTTGATAAACATTGGTTTGTGGGTCACTTATACCCTAAGCCATTACTCAATGTCAATAGTCAGGTCCAATTGCTGAAGCAATGAAGGACATGACAGGTAAATTTACAGTAATTTCTCACAATCTGAATTTCTATGCCATGGAAATATTCAGCTCAGAGGTTTGCACATGTTTATTTGTGAAGGTTCATTCACTGACTTTTGACGCATCAGGGAGCAACATTCAGAAAAGTAGGAATCATATGTGAGTGTCTACACTCAGTAATACAATGGAATTTGTGTTTTCATGAAAAAGGTACAGTGATGTACCGTCCCATTAGGAAACAGATTAAATGACCTCTTCTGGTAATGGAGATTCCCTGAGTCTCAACAACCTTCAATGGACTATTTCCTTTTAGTTATTCAATGTAAGAATAGGGTTCTCACCAGTACCAATCTAGACTGGGAATTTCCCTAGGCCTAGCTGATTCGTTATGCCTGTGGATATTTGTAGGCAAATCTCCCAGACGTTTTGCCCAGGTTGTCTACGGTCTACTTTTCTATGCAACAAGTGGCACATAGCTAAACTACATAAGTGCAACTTTCATGAGACTATTCTGACAATGGACATATTAGAACATTACCATTGGGAAGTTTCATCAGTGTGACAGGAGTTTTTCCATGTCACCTTATTCCTGCTGCTTTACATATTGCTGCAACGTAGCTCTCTATTAGTTGACCAGCATTTCATCATGATGCTGTATTTGGTATGTGAATATTTGGTGATTGCAGGGCCTTGTGTGGAATCTGTAGGGGTGAGTTTGGCATTGCCATAATATTTGACAACATCAGGTTACTGAGGTATGCCACAAGAGCCAAACTATTCAAGGTGTTGAGGTCTCCTACATGATACATGGGTAATTGTGATAGGACAACTTCACTCATGCAATTAGAGCTGTCGGTGATTGTGACTTTATTGTGAGCAGCTATTTACAGGTCATGTAGCAGGCATGCATGTGGTCTTGCTAATTTTGGAGACGCTTTAGTGGACCTTGTAGGTGGGGTCTAATGTACATTTTAGTAATGTTCTGTGATCAAAACTGTTGGACAAGTGTGTGCTGGTACATGCAATAAACCTATTTGTATTTGTCATTTCAGCATCATCCCAGGCAAACGGAGGAGACAGGGCCGACATCTGTGGGGAAGCATCTGGCCACAGTATCTCCGGTCATGACACAATAGACACTAAAGCGATACAGTGGTCCAGAGTGTGATGGGAGGGCCATGGAGGACACAGACTCAATGTCCTCATCATCAGAGTCAAGCTCCAGTGGACACTCCATCCTTGACCACCACCCACACTACCATCTTCACCCTCCCTGTTGCTCCCCACCCAGTTGGCCAGGCCGCTCACCTAGCAGAGGAGCCGTCTCCTTCGCTCCAGGTACCTAACCCCCCACCCCTGTTACCCTCGATGCCTTGATTGAGGATGCTATTGACCTCCTGAGAAACATCTTTGTGGGTCAGACGGCACTACTGAATGCCATACAGTCATAGGGCAGCCATCTGCAACGGGATGGTGGCCTACCTGGAAGGTATCCAAAGTGCTTTGTCTGCCGTACAGAGATCTTTTCAGGCTCTGGCCTCCTCCTTCCTGGCAGCTTTTTACTCATCCCAAAGTTCCACCCCACCTCCTGCCTCTTCCCCATCCCATTCCCCTGTTTCCATGCCTGTTCCAAATACACTCACACATAAGCACACACACTCCTCAACACCCACAAGCAGCACACGAAAACAGAACATCACAAAACACACAAACACGCAACCACTCACCAGACACTCACCCTCCTCACCTCCACCACTACCCCAACATACCCCCAGGTACCATACCCACAGACCCATCAACCATCCCCAACATCCCCCAGACACAACAACCGCATACCCACACCCATACTCCATCCCCAAAATACCCAGGTCACCATACCCACAGCCACAGACCATTCCACCACACCAACATTTCCTCAGACACCGCACCCACAGACGCATCCACCACCGCCAGCATTAACCCTGATGTACGACTACAGTTGTGTTTGTTTCACCCTCATTGATGATCCATTTGATTTGGTTGGTATGATCTGACCTTGGAACCAGTCCTGGAGTCACCCGGGACAGGGGGAAATGTTCAGTGGATGGATATGTAATGGGTGGTATTTCATATGGTAATTATTTTATCTCGGCTTGGTCAATGTCAATATCATTTGGGTCGCATTTCTCCCTATAGTGTAGGTTGGATATGTGTTTAATGTGTGCAAGCTAGAGAATTGTTTTTCCACACATGGAGATACATGTCATACCTTTGTATACACTTTAATGGACATGTGTCCATTTGTGTGTGTGTACCTTACACCTACTGTATCTAAATGTGTGACAAATGTTGGCACTGCTGTGTTTTCTTTCATGACTTGCACTTACATATTTCTTACATATGCATGGCACTTTGTTGAGGTGCTGGTTGTACCTGATATACTTTCAGCCACAGGTCCTGTGTAAATAGAGGTTTGAGACATGTCCAAAGTGGATTGTGGCCCAGGACACTAGCCTTCCAAGGGTCCCCCGGGTAGAGGCAAACGTATTCTGCAGAGAGCCTTTACATTGCGATCTTTGAATGTTTCTCACACTGATTATTTTGAGTCCCATTTACCTGACATTACCCCGAAATGTGACTGATATGTGGGAGTCCATTACAAAGATTTAGCAGAGGTTTGTTTTAGTTTCATGACACATCAATACAGATGTATCTTTAATATGACAGCATGATCTAGTGTGTCAGCAATGTGTGGGTGTCACTCAGATTAATAGGTGTGATATTGATAAGGAGGTGTTGTTGTGGGACACAATTTAATGCACACATCACTATCCCTGATTTTGAGATGTGCCCACATATTGACTTTTGTAGTGTGCTTGTGCAGTGTCAGTGACCTGGCCAAAGAGGGCATCATAGAACTGTGATTGGGTCATACATTGAGAACAACTCCGAACAGGGGTCCACAAGATATATTTTTGGGCCAGGGACCAAAAACCCCTTATCAGGTCCATGGCGTGGCATCTATATGCTGTGAAGTTGCTGGAGACGGGTAAGATTTTAGCTTACCATCGGTTGCATCCACGACAGTGTCGTTTTTGGGCATCATCAAGCAGCAGGAGTATGTGTACGATTGTAGGAGGCTGGACTGGCTTGTAGTGAGTACCTAGGGGTACTTGCACCTTGCACCAGGCCCAGTTATCCCTTATTAGTGTATAGGGTGTCTAGCAGCATAGGCTGATAGATAATGGTAGCTTAGCAGAGCAGCTTAGGCTGAACTAGGAGACGAGTGAAGCTCCTACAGTACCACTTAGTGTCATATGCACAATATCATAAGAAAACACAATACACAGATATACTAAAAATAAAGGTACTTTATTTTTATGACAATATGCCAAAAGTATCTCAGTGAGTACCCTCAGTATGAGGATAGCAAATATACACAAGATATATGTACACAATACCAAAATATGCAGTAATAGTATTAGAAAACAGTGCAAACAATGTCTAGTTACAATAGGATGCAATGGAGACACATAGGGATAGGGGCAACACAAACCATATACTCCAAAAGTGGAATGCGAACCACGAATGGACCCCAAACCTATGTGACCTTGTAGAGGGTCGCTGGGACTATTAGAAAATAGTAAGGGTTAGAAAAATAGCCCACCCCAAGACCCTGAAAAGTGAGTGCAAAGTGCACTAAAGTTCCCCAAAGGACATAGAAGTCGTGATAGGGGAATTCTGCAGGAAAGACACAAACCAACAATGCAACAACAATGGATTTCCAGTCGATGGTACCTGTGGAACAAGGGGACCAAGTCCAAAAGTCACAAGCAAGTCGGAGATGGGCAGATGCCCAGGAAATGCCAGCTGTGGGTGCAAAGATGCTGCTACTGGACAGTAGAAGCGTAGGTTTCTGCAAGAACGACAAGGGCTAGAGACTTCCCCTTTGAAGGACGGGTCCCTCACGCAGTGGAGAGTCGTGCAGAAGTGTTTTCCCGCTGAAAGACCGCCAACAAGCCTTGCTAGTTGCAAATCATGCAGTAAGGGTTTTTGGACGCTGCTGTGGCCCAGGAGGGACCAGAATGTCGCAAATTGCGTCAGGAGACAGAGGGGACGTCGAGCAAGACAAGGATCCCTCTCAGCAGCAGGTAGCACCCAGAGAAGTGCCAGAAATAGGCACTACAAGGATGCGTGAAACGGTGCTCACCCGAAGTCGCACAAAGGAGTCCCACGTCGCCGGAGAACAACTTAGGAGGTCGTGCAATGCAGGTTAGAGTGCCGTGGTCCCAGGCTGGACTGTGCACAAAGGATTTCCACCAGAAGTGCACGGAGGCCGGAGTAGCTGCAAAAGTCGCGGTTTCCAACAATGCAGTCTGGCGTGGGGAGGCAAGGACTTACCTCCACCAAACTTGGACTGAAGAGTCACTGGACTGTGGGAGTCACTTGGACAGAGTTGCTGGATTCAAGGGACATCGCTCGTCGTGCTGAGAGGAGACCCAAGGTACCGGTGATGCAGTTCTTTGGTGCCTGCGGTAGCAGGGGGACGATTCCGTCGACCCACAGGAGATTTCTTCGGAGCTTCTAGTGCAGAGAGGAGGCAGACTACCCCCAAAGCATGCACCACCAGGAAAACAGTCGAGAAGGCGGCAGGATCAGCGTTACAGAGTTGCAGTAGTCGTCTTTGCTACTATGTTGCAGTTTTGCAGGCTTCCAGCGCGGTCAGCAGTCGATTCCTTGGCAGAAGGTGAAGAGAGAGATGCAGAGGAACTCGGATGAGCTCTTGCATTCGTTATCTAAGGAATCCCAAGAGACAGAGACCCTAAATAGCCAGAAAAGAGGGTTTGGCTACCTAGGAGAGAGGATAGGCTAGCAACACCTGAAGGAGCCTATCACAAGGAGTCTCTGACGTCACCTGGTGGCACTGGCCACTCAGAGCAGTCCAGTGTGCCAGCAGCACCTATGTTTCCAAGATGGCAGAGGTCTGGAGCACACTGGGGGAGCTCTGGGCACCTCCCAGGGGAGGTACAGGTCAGGGGAGTGGTCACTCCCCTTTCCTTTGTCCAGTTTCGTGCCAGAGCAGGGCTAAGGGGTCCCTGAACCGGTGTAGACTGGCTTATGCAGAAATGGGCACCAAATGTGCCCATGAAAGCATTTCCAGAGGCTGGGGAAGGCTACTCCTCCCCTGCCTTCACACCATTTTCCAAAGGGAGAGGGTGTAACACCCTCTCTCAGAGGAAGTCCTTTGTTCTGCCATCCTGGGCCAGGCCTGGCTGGACCCCAGGAGGGCAGATGCCTGTCTGAGGGGTTGGCAGCAGCTGCAGTGAAACCCCGGGAAAGGCAGTTTGGCAGTACCAGGGTCTGTGCTACAGACCACTGGGATCATGGGATTGTGCCAACTATGCCAGGATGGTATAGAGGGGGCAATTCCATGTTCATAGACATATTACATGGCCATATTCGGAGTTACCATTGTGAAGCTACATATAGGTAGTGACCTATATGTAGTGCACGCGTGTAATGGTGTCCCCGCACTCACAAAGTCCGGGGAATTGGCCCTGAACAATGTGGGTGCACCTTGGCTAGTGCCAGGGTGCCCTCACACTAAGTAACTTAGCACCCAACCTTTACCAGGTAAAGGTTAGACATATAGGTGACTTATAAGTTACTTAAGTGCAGTGTAAAATGGCTGTGAAATAACGTGGACGTTATTTCACTCAGGCTGCAGTGGCAGGCCTGTGTAAGAATTGTCAGAGCTCCCTATGGGTGGCAAAAGAAATGCTGCAGCCCATAGGGGTCTCCTGGAACCCCAATACCCTGGGTACCTCAGTACCATATACTAGGGAATTATAAGGGTGTTCCAGTAAGCCAATGTAAATTGGTAAAATTGGTCACTAGCCTGTTAGTGACAATTTGAAAGTAATGAGAGAGCATAACCACTGAGGTTCTGGTTAGCAGAGCCTCAGTGAGACAGTTAGTCATAACACAGGTAACACATTCAGGCACACTTATGAGCACTGGGGCCCTGACTAGCAGGGTCCCAGTGACACATACAACTAAAACAACATATATACAGTGAAAAATGGGGGTAACATGCCAGGCAAGATGGTACTTTCCTACACAACGCCCCCTCCAAACGAAGGACAATAAGACTAGCCATGACCTGATGAGTCTTCATTGTCTAAGTGGAAATATCTGGAGAGTCCATCTGCATTGGAGTGGCTACTCCCAGGTCTATATTCCTCTGTATAGTCCATTCCCTGTAGGGATATGGACCACCTCAATAATTTAGGATTTTCACCTTTCATTTGTTTTAGCCAAAGTATAGGTTTGTGGTCTGTCTTAACAATGAAGTGAGTGCCAAACAAGTATGGCCTCAACTTCTTCAGTGCCCAGACCACAGCAAAGGCCTCCCTCTCAATGGCAGACCAACGCTTTTCTCTAGGGGTCAACCTCCTACTAATAAAAGCAACAGGTTGATCCTGGCCCTCAGAATTAAGTTGTGATAGGACTGCCCCTACTCCTAATTCAGATGCATCAGTTTGGACATAGAATTTTTTAGAGTAACAAGGGCTTTACAGGACAGGTGCAGAGCACATGGTCTGCTTCAGCTCCTCAAAAGCTTTCTGACAGCAAGCTGTCCACAATACCTTTTTAGGCATCTTTTTGGATGTGAGGTCATTAAGAGGGGCTGCAATGGAGCCATAGTTCTTAATGAACCTCCTGTAATACCCAGTGAGGCATAGGAAGGCTCTCACCTGAGTCTGAGTAGTAGGGGGAACCCAATCTACAATAGTTTGGATTTTCCCCTGAAGTGGTGCAATCTGTTCCCCACCAACAAGGTGTCCCAGATAAACCACCTTCCCCTGCCCTATCTGGCACTTTGAAGCCTTGATAGTGAGGCCTGCCTTTTGCAGGGCCTCTAAAACTTTCCATAGGTGGACCAGGTGATCATCCCAACTGGAGCTAAAGACAGCTATATCGTCCAAATATGCTGCACTAAAAGCTTCCAGCCCTTACAGGACTGTGTTCACCAACCTCTGAAAAGTGGCAGGTGCATTTTGCAATCCAAAAGGCATTACTGTGAATTGGTAATGTCCTCCAATGGTTGAAAATGCTGTTTTAGGTTTAGCATCTTCTGATAATTTGATCTGCCAATACCCTGCAGTCAAATCAAAAGTGCTTAGATACTTGGCAGATGCCAGTGTATCTATGAGCTCATCTGCCCTGGGTATAGGGTGAGCATCAGTTTTGGTTACCTGGTTGAGACCTCTATAATCTACACAAAACCGCATTTCCTTCTTTCCATCTTTGGAATGAGGTTTTGGTACAAGTACCACAGGAGAGGCCCATGGACTTTCAGAGTGCTCAACCACTCCCAGTTCTAACATTTTCTGCACCTCTTGCTTTATGCAGTCTCTGACATGGTCAGGCTGCCTATAGATCTTACTTTTGACAGGCAAGCTGTCTCCAGTATCTATAGTGTGCTCACACCAAGAAGTGGTACCTGGCACAGTAGAGAAGAGTTCAGAAAACTGACCCAGGAGATTTATGCAATGGTCTTTCTGCTCAGCAGTAAGACAATCAGCCAAAACTACACCTTCCACAAGAGCATCTTGTTCTGTGGAAGAGAAGAGATCAGGAAGAGGATCACTGTCTTCTTCCTGTCCCTCATCAGTTGCCATGAGCAGGGTGAGATCAGCCCTGTCATAGTAGGGTTTCAGGCGATTGACATGGAGCACCCTAAGGGGACTCCTGGCAGTGCCTAAGTCAACTAAGTAGGTGACTTCACCCTTCTTTTCAACAATTATGTGGGGTCCACTCCATTTATCTTGGAGTGCTCTTGGGGCCACAGGCTCCAAGACCCACACTTTCTGCCCTGGTTGGTACTGAACCAAAACAGCCTTCTGATCATGCCATTGCTTCTGGAGCTCTTGGCTGGCCTGAAGGTTTTTACTGGCCTTTTTCATATACTCAGCCATCCTTGATCTGAGGCCAAGTACATAATCCACTATATCTTGCTTTGGAGCTTTTAAAGGTTGTTCCCAACCCTCTTTGACAAGTGTTAGTGGACCCCTAACAGGGTGTCCAAAGAGGAGTTCAAAGAGGCTGAAGCCCACTCCTTTCTGGGGTACCTCCCTGTAGGCAAAAAGGAGGCATGGTAAAAGGATATCCCATCTCCTGCGGAGTTTCTCAGGGAGTCCCATAATCATGCCTTTGAGAGTTTTGTTAAATCTCTCCACCAGTCCATTTGTTTGTGGATGATAGGGTGTAGTGAACTTGTAAGTTACACCACACTCCTTCCACATGGCCTTTAAGTAAGCAGACATGAAATTGCTTCCCCTGTCTGATACTACTTCCTTTGGGAAGCCCACCCTGGAAAATATTCCCAGGAGGGCCTTTGCCACTGCAGGTGCTGTAGTGGTCCTTAAAGGAATTGCTTCAGGATATCTTGTGGTATGGTCCACTACCACCAAGATAAACCTATTGCCTGAAGCAGTAGGAGGGTCAAGGGGGCCAACTATGTCAACCCCTACCCTTTCAAAGGGAACCCCAACCACAGGCAGTGGAATAAGGGGTGCCTTTGGAGTGCCACCTGTCTTGCCACTGGCTTGACAGGTTTCACAGGACTTACAAAATTATTTTGTGTCCTCAGACATTCTAGGCCAATGAAACAAGGGAACAAGCCTGTCCCAAGTTTTCATTTGTCCCAGATGTCCAGCTAGGGGAATGTCATGGGCTAGAGTTAGGAGGAACTTTCTGTACTCCTGAGGAATCACTAACCTCCTGGCAGTTCCAGGTTTAGGATCCCTTGCTTCAGTGTACAAGAGGTTGTCCTCCCAGTAAACTCTGTGAGAGTCACTGACATCCCCATTAGCTTGTTTGACAGCTTGCTGTCTTAGACCCTCTAGTGTGGGACAGGTTTTCTGTGCCACACTCAGCTCCTCCCTGGCAGGACCCCCTTCACCCAAAAGCTCAGCAGTGTCTGCTTCCAGCTCCTCTGGTGTAGGTTCTGCACAGGGTGGACATTCTTCTTCCTCAGAAGTAGAATCCACTGTAGAGGGAGGGATAGTAGGAAGTGCTTAACTTCTACTAGCCCTAGCTTTAGGGAGCACTTGGTCCATTGTTCCAGGATCCAAGCTTCCCTGTCCTTTTTGCTTTTTGGCCTGAGCCCTTGTTAAAGCAAATATATGCCCTGGGATGCCCAGCATTGCTGCATGGGCCTCCAACTCCACATCTGACCAAGCTGATGTCTCCAAATCATTCCCTAATAGACAGTCTACAGGTAAATCTGAAGCTACCACAACTTTCTTTGGACCAGTAACCCCCCCCAGTTGAGATTTACAACAGCCATGGGGTGGCTAAGTGTGTTGTTGTGAGCATCGGTTACTTGGTACTGGTGACCAAGTAGGTGTTGTTCAGGGTGGACCAGTTTCTCTATCACCATAGTTACACTGGCTCCAGTGTCCCTGTAGGCTTGAACCTCAACACCATTTATTAGGGGTAGTTGCTTGTACTTATCCATGTTAAGGGGACAAGCAACCAAGGTGGCTAAATCAATAGCCCCCTCAGAGACTAACACAGCCTCTGTGGTCTCCCTAATCAGACCAACCCCAACTAAGTTACCAAAAGTGAGCCCAGCTACTCCCTTGGATTGGCTATTAGTAGGTTTGCTCCCACCACCACTGCTATTAGTAGGGACACTAGGTGTAGCAGTAGGGGGTGTAGTGGTAGGAGGCTTGGTGCTTTTCTTTGGACAACTGGGATCTGTTGTCCAATGGCCTTTTATTTTACATAAATAGCACCATGGTTTCTTTTCCTTGTTTTGATTAGAAGAGGATTTGGGCCCACCACCCCCACCAGAGTGTTTTTGTGGGCCTGATGAAGACTCATTTTTAGATTTGTCCCCACCCTTGTCAGAAGACTTACCATCCTTCTTCTTGCCATCTTTGTCACCCCCTGTATGAACTTTTCTGTTCACCCTTGTTCTGACCCATTTGTCTGCCTTCTTTCCCAATTCTTGGGGAGAGGTCAGATCAGAGTCCACCAAGTACTGGTGCAACAAATCAGACACACAATTATTAAGAATATGCTCTCTCAGGATCAAGTTATACAGGCTGTCATAATCAGTAACTTTACTGCCATGTAACCACCCCTCCAAGGCCTTCACTGAATGGTCAATGAAATCAACCCAGTCTTGTGAAGACTCCTTTTTGGTCTCTCTGAACTTTATCCTGTATTGTTCAGTGGTTAAGCCATAACCATCCAGGAGTGCATTCTTAAGAACTGTAAAATTATTGCCATCACTTTCTTTCACAGTAAGGAGCCTATCCCTACCCTTTCCACTAAATGATAGCCATAGGATAGCAGCCCACTGCCTTTGAGGGGCATCCTGTACAACACAGGCCCTCTCAAGTGCAGCAAACCACTTGTTAATGTCATCCCCCTCCTTATAAGGGGGAACTATCTTGTGGATATTCCTAGAATTATGCTCTTTTGCAGGATGACTATTGGGAATACTGCTGCTGCCACCATGGGTTTCTAAACCCAGTTTCTGTCTCTCCTTCTCTACTTCTAAGGACTGTCTATCCAAATCCAGCTGTTGCTTCGTGAGCTTCAGTCTGGTTTGTTCCACTCTCAATCTATTGAGCTCCCTTTCTAACAATCTGTCATCAGGGTGGGTGGGAGGGACATTCCTAGACACAGAAGTATGATGAGAATGAACAGAAGGAGACCTGTCCCTTACAGTGGGCACCCTAACAGCTTGGCTGACAGTGTAATGTGAGAGCACACCATCTGTATGATGTGACTCCACCTCAGTACCAACTATGCTAGACTGTCTAGTAATGGGCAGGCTCAGAAGTTTCTTTCCTGAATCTTTTCCTGGGGGAGTCCCTGGATCAGATTGGGAACCATTAGCTACTTTTTCAACAGATGGGGCACTTTTAGCCTTATCTTGTTCTCTAAGCATGTTAAGTAACAATTCCAAGGAAGGATTCTTCCCTACACTCAAACCTCTCTCTATGCAGAGACTCCTTGCTCCTTTCCAGCTAAGGTGATCATATGCAAGTTTGGACAGATCAACATTTTGGCCTGTGCCAGACATTTTTAGAGAGAGTTAAAGTGATAGAAAAAGAGCAAAAAGTTTGTCAGAGCTTTTAGAAAGACAGGGAAAAAACTTGTAAAACTTTTTAGAACTTTTTGAAAATTTAGAAGTACTTTTCAGCACTTTAGAAAAGAGTGAAAAGAGGAAATGCAAAACTTTTTAGTTATGTGTACACACACTGAACTTGTTTTGTATATTTTTCTCTTATGAAAAGTACAATGACAAGAGTGGTAAGTAGTCTCAAAGCACTTATCCCACCGCTGCACAACCAATGTAGGAGGCTGGACTGGCTTGTAGTGAGTACCTAGGGGTACTTGCACCTTGCACCAGGCCCAGTTATCCCTTATTAGTGTATAGGGTGTCTAGCAGCATAGGCTGATAGATAATGGTAGCTTAGCAGAGCAGCTTAGGCTGAACTAGGAGACGAGTGAAGCTCCTACAGTACCACTTAGTGTCATATGCACAATATCATAAGAAAACACAATACACAGATATACTAAAAATAAAGGTACTTTATTTTTATGACAATATGCCAAACGTATCTCAGTGAGTACCCTCAGTATGAGGATAGCAAATATACACAAGATATATGTACACAATACCAAAATATGCAGTAATAGTATTAGAAAACAGTGCAAACAATGTCTAGTTACAATAGGATGCACTGGAGACACATAGGGATAGGGGCAACACAAACCATATACTCCAAAAGTGGAATGCGAACCACGAATGGACCCCAAACCTATGTGACCTTGTAAAGGGTCGCTGGGACTATTAGAAAATAGTAAGGGTTAGAAAAATAGCCCACCCCAAGACCCTGAAAAGTGAGTACAAAGTGCACTAAAGTTCCCCAAAGGACATAGAAGTCGTGATAGGGGAATTCTGCAGGAAAGACACAAACCAACAATGCAACAACAATGGATTTCCAGTCGAGGGTACCTGTGGAACAAGGGGACCAAGTCCAAAAGTCACAAGCAAGTCGGAGATGGGCAGATGCCCAGGAAATGCCAGCTGGGGGTGCAAAGATGCTGCTACTGGACAGTAGAAGCATAGGTTTCTGCAAGAACGACAAGGGCTAGAGACTTCCCCTTTGGAGGACGGATCCCTCACGCCGTGGAGAGTCGTACAGAAGTGTTTTCCCGCTGAAAGACCGCCAACAAGCCTTGCTAGCTGCAAATCGTGCGGTAAGGGTTTTTGGAAGCTGCTGTGGCCCAGGAGGGACCAGGATGTCGCAAATTGCGTCAGGGGACAGAGGGAACGTCAAGCAAGACAAGGAGCCCTCTCAGCAGCAGGTAGCACCCGGAGAAGTGCCAGAAACAGGCACTACGAGGATGCGTGAAACGGTGCTCACCCGAAGTCACACAAAGGAGTCCCACGTCGCCGGAGAACAACTTAGGAGGTCGTGCAATGCAGGTTAGAGTGCCGTGGACCCAGGCTGGACTGTGCACAAAGGATTTCCGCCAGAAGTGCACGGAGGCCGGAGTAGCTGCAAAAGTCGCGGTTTCCAACAATGCAATCTGGCGTGGGGAGGCAAGGACTTACCTCCACCAAACTTGGACTGAAGAGTCACTGGACTGTGGGAGTCACTTGGACAGAGTTGCTGGATTCAAGGGACCTCGCTCGTCGTGCTGAGAGGAGACCCAAGGTACCGGTGATGCAGTTCTTTGGTGCCTGCGGTTGCCGGGGGACGATTCCGTCGACCCACGGGAGATTTCTTCGGAGCTTCTAGTGCAGAGAGGAGGCAGACTACCCCCACAGCATGCACCACCAGGAAAACAGTCGAGAAGGGGGCAGGATCAGCGTTACAGAGTTGCAGTAGTCGTCCTTGCTACTATGTTGCAGTTTTGCAGGCTTCCAGCGCGGTCAGCAGTCGATTCCTTGGCAGAAGGTGAAGAGAGAGATGCAGAGGAACTCGGATGAGCTCTTGCATTCGTTATCTAAAGAATCCCAAGAGACAGAGACCCTAAATAGCCAGAAAAGAGGGTTTGGCTACCTAGGAGAGAGGATAGGCTAGCAACACCTGAAGGAGCCTATCACAAGGAGTCTCTGACGTCACCTGGTGGCACTGGCCACTCAGAGCAGTCCAGTGTGCCAGCAGCACCTCTGTTTCCAAGATGGCAGAGGTCTGGAGCACACTGGAGGAGCTCTGGGCACCTCCCAGGGGAGGTACAGGTCAGGGGAGTGGTCACTCCCCTTTCCTTTGTCCAGTTTCGCGCCAGAGCAGGGCTAAGGGGTCCCTGAACCGGTGTAGACTGGCTTATGCAGAAATGGGCACCAAATGTGCCCATGAAAGCATTTCCAGAGGCTGGGGGAGGCTACTCCTCCCCTGCCTTCACACCATTTTCCAAAGGGAGAGGGTGTAACACCCTCTCTCAGAGGAAGTCCTTTGTTCTGCCATCTTGGGCCAGGCCTGGCTGGACCCCAGGAGGGCAGATGCCTGTCTGAGGGGTTGGCAGCAGCAGCAGCTGCAGTGAAACCCCGGGAAAGGCAGTTTGGCAGTACCAGGGTCTGTGCTACAGACCACTGGGATAATGGGATTGTGCCAACTATACCAGGATGGTATAGAGGGGGCAATTCCATGATCATAGACATATTACATGGCCATATTCGGAGTTACCATTGTGAAGCTACATATAAGTAGTGACCTATATGTAGTGCACGCGTGTAATGGTATCCCCGCACTCACAAAGTCCGGGGAATTGTCCCTGAACAATGTGGGGGCACCTTGGCTAGTGCCAGGGTGCCCTCACACTAAGTAACTTAGCACGCAACCTTTACCAGGTAAAGGTTAGACATATAGGTGACTTATAAGTTACTTAAGTGCAGTGTAAAATGGCTGTGAAATAACGTGGACGTTATTTCACTCAGGCTGCAGTGGCAAGCCTGTGTAAGAATTGTCAGAGCTCCCTATGGGTGGCAAAAGAAATGCTGCAGCCCATATGGGTCTCCTGGAACCCCAATACCCTGGGTACCTCAGTACCATATACTAGGGAATTATAAGGGTGTACCAGTAAGCCAATGTAAATTGGTAAAATTGGTCACTAGCCCGTTAGTGACAATTTGAAAGTAATGAGAGAGCATAACCACTGAGGTTCTGATTAGCAGAGCCTCAGTGAGACAGTTAGTCACTACACAGGTAACACATTCAGGCACACTTATGAGCACTGGGGCCCTGGCTGACAGGGTCCCAGTGACACATACAACTAAAACAACATATATACAGTGAAAAATGGGGGTAAGATGCCAGGCAAGATGGTACTTTCCTACAACGATCTGCTCCATGGCGACATAGGATGTGTGAAGGTGAGTAAAGGTGTGTTTCTGCCTTACTTCCCTCCCTTTCCGCCAGCTCAGATGTGGTGATTTGGACCACCACATCGGAGGGAATGCATGTCGTAATTGGTCCGGCAGTGACAATGGCGATCAGCCCTTTAACAGACGCATTGGCCTATCCCGCCTCCGTAGTTGAGATTTGCAGGCAGTGTCGGCAATGTAACCGCATCTATCATATTATGACGGCCCTAAGTTTCCTTTTCCAAACAGACATAACGTTAGGTTTGATGTACCTTATGGTTTCTGTAAAATATTCCAGTTTAGTGTTAGGACATTTTACATGTTTTTGAACTAACCTAGAGATCTTTACTTCCATCACTTATTTTTCCTAACATGCTTTTTCTTCATCTAGTCCTATTTTCCCATGATAATAGAGTGATTGCTGCTTCCACACTTTTTGCAACAGTTAGGTCTGACCTTTCATCTTCCTTTTTATAAATTAAGTGCAGAAAATGCATTCAAAAATCGTGATACATACCCAGAAAGCAATGTCTGAGTGAGTTTACAGCTGTCCCATACCACTACTGCAACACACCCCTAGGAAAGCCCACAAGTGACCCTTAAGAGAAAATCAGAGTGCATAAGTTTCTACTAAATATATAAGATATTCACTCTTATTTACCTGCTTTGTACATTTTTTTTATGTTTATGAGTATGGTGTAACTTACTCAAGAATAGTAAATTACTCCTGTTTACAGATATGTGTAAGTCTTAAGTCAGAAAATGTCCTTAGTAAGTTGGACTCATTGTTTTTAGATTTAGCCTTTGAGACAACTTTAGCTGTGTCACCAGCCTATTTTCCAAAACAAAAATCAGATATAATATACATAATCTGGTCAGTGGCTTTCATACATTAGTCAGCTAAACGGTAATTCACATCTTGCTGCTTCCCACCATAATATGGGTAATCAATCACCCAACTTTTCCCCACTGGCTACCTTTACTTTGAGTGACTGCATAAAGCTTATGCACATTGTTCATAGCCAGGTAAAACGTGTTTATTTCTATTCAAGGCCAGAACTAGTTTGAAGTGAGCATTTTGAATTTTATTTTCATATTAACTTCAAATAGTAGTTCTTTATGTTCCTGCAGTTAGAGTGTCCTGTTAGATGGTGATTTATTTTTCATTGCTTTTTAAAACTCGTTTTAAAAAGCATTTTATTGACATTGTAGCGTTGTGCCTGCCTGAGATCAGAACCCTTTAAGTGATGATTTATTCAAAGCATACTGCAACCGAAAGGCTTGCTTTTTAAAACATTACATGAAAGATTTTGTTAGCGTAAATGTTTTGTGGCAAGCACATGACAGCCACATTTAGGAGGTGGTATGTTTTCTTTTTTCCTTTTTTATTTTGTGGCACATGCTTGCAATAAAAGATTTTAAAAAACATTGCACCAGCTTGCCAAGGAGAGACATATTGGCTTTACCAATGCCTGTTTAATTTGATGGAGGGCTTGCAGACCTATGGGCTTTCCCGTTGCAATAGTCTCTCATATTCGGCCTTTCCAGATTTCGGCTCCAGAAAAATCACAATAGTTATGTGTCTGCTTAAAGTCTTCTGGCCCAGTTTTAAGAGGGCCTCACGCCATTCCAACACCACATTAGCATCATTTTTTTAATGCTAATGTTGCATTGAAAGGCCAAAAATGCCACGCCATATTTACATAAGTGGTGACACTTTGTAACGCCTTGCGCCACATTATGCCTGGGTCAGGCGTAATGTATGGAAAGGGGGGGGGCGTTCTGGCACGGGGGGTGAAAAACTGCTGCAAAGAAACCTAAGAGAGTTCCTTGTGTCATTTTTATTGGGATTTTTAACGCCTGCTAAGAGAAGGAATTAAAAGGAAGCTCCCTTTGTTTTCAATGGGCCTCTGGGTGCTTTGCAGGATTAGCATCAACATTTTTTACGCTTGTCCTGCAAAGCGTCGGACTAGCATCAAAAATAATGACCCCAGTACTCCTGACTACCGCCGTGGTGCGCCGTATTTTGAATACGACGCACACATGGTGGCGTTAGGGGGGGCACTAAGGGGCGCAAGAAATGTGGCACTGCTCTAGGTGCAGCACCACTTTTTATAAATCTGCCCCTCTGTGTTTAGCGATAAGATTAAAGGAATATGGTTTGAGAAAATGAGAATGAGTCAGAGAGTGTGGTTGTTTATAAATAAATAATATTTATAGAACTGTTCCAAATCCATTTAGCAGCCGAAAGATGACTTGAGGAGCACGCAAGGCTTTTAAGCGAATGTTGGACCTTTGTCAAAACGCCCATGTTTAGTTTTTGTTGAGAGACATCTTTGTTGCAAATGCAACTGGTTTCCAGGAAATGGGCTTGGTGTGTTTGGGAGTCCTCCAGAATGAAGTCATGTTAATCTGATCTGCATGACAAAAACCTATTACATCTGCAAGTGATAGAATTAGGATACTATTAATGGCCATTTGGAATCTTACACCGAACAGGAAAGAAGTTAAAAATAAATCAAACGTGATCAACAAATAGTGCAATCACTTCAACATTTGCTTCACAATTGAGGAAGTCTATGTTTTAAATAAGGTTTATAATAACAAAGGTATTTCATAACCTACGATATTTGTATGTTTCAGCTAAACATGTTCTACCAGGTAATTGTTGGCTTGCCGAATGTTTACAATAGTAAAAAGAATTACCCTGAAACTGTAAGTCAAAAAAGACAATGCAACCTAAAATGGAATTAATTCCAACTCCACCTTAACGTGTTCTTTTTCTCTTCGATTTATTGGGTGAACTGCAGATAAAAGGAATAACACAATCTGAGAAGCCTGCGACACACACTGGACAGTTTAGGTCAGGAGAGGCAGAGTCAAAGTGAGGCATTATGGGAGCTGCAATCAGGGACCAACCGCACACCCCGTCTTCAGGCGGATGGAGTACCACGCAGCTGTCCTTCGCTAGGAGAACTGACACTGACCTACGACAAGGATACAGAATAAACAAACTGCGCATCACCCCAATTTGCACCGACACATGACCACACAAGTGCAATTTTGTACCTATGGTTCCTAAAATACACTGTCATTAAAAAGGGGACTCCAGGCACTGCCAGTAAGCCAGAGCAATATTGTCTTTAAAACAAAAGTTCCCATACGCTGTCAGCAAGACAGAGCCGTACTGCCATTAAAGCAGAGGGCCCCTGGCACTGACAGCAAGCCAAGAACAATATTGTCAATGAAACAGAGGGCCAAAGGCACTGACAGCAAGCCAGATGAATAGTGTTATTACTACAGAGGACCCCAGACAACGACGCCAAGCCATAGTGTCATTAAAACGCTGACACCAAGCCCGGGCAGAGTTGCCATTAAAACAGAGGGCCCCAGATACTGACATGAAGCCAGAATAGTATTGTCACTGGAATTGACACGGACAGCAAGCCAAAAATAGTCCTTTCATTAATACCGGGGGGCTCTGGGGGAGGACAAGTGTTTGATCAGTTATGCTGTGGCTGGAGAGTATTCCAAAGGAATCTGAACGTATTTTGCATGAGGCATTCATTTTTAGGGCCGAGCCTGCGTCGCATGCGCTTCTGCATGCGTTTCGCTAAGCGAGACGCTTTAGTTATTAATAAGGGCTCGGAGCCCCGTCCACGTCACGTCAGTGTCTGTCATTGGTTCGTGGGCTTGACTGTTAGAATCTGCTTGATTTCATTAGTGGAAGGCACGCATACGTCATGCCTTTTCTGGTGGATAGCCCTCCTCGAGCCAATCGACCAAGTACAGAAAACATGCGAGGCTCGCTGTTTTCCGTCTGGATCGTGGACTACTTTTTCTCTACTTTCCCAGCGCGATCTCGCTTGGCAGAAGTCGAGCGCTTTACATAAGATTGACTCTGTTACACAGTTAATTGCACTTTTTCCGGTTAGTACATAAATGCACTTTTGCCGATAGGTTTCATTACCAGTTAAAAGTCGGGTTAGGAGTTTACAGCGCTATCAGCTCTAACACGAGCAAACGCGAGACCCGTTGCATTGCAAATGCTTGTTTGTGGATGCTGCTGGATGCAACAAGTGGATAAATTTGTTTGTATTTCTCTACCCTTACACTGCCACCCTTACAGTGTCACAAGACACAATATACACAACTCAAGCATGACTTTATGATTTCCATAGAACACTATGGAAGATTAATAGCTGTTGAATTTTGTGCACGCAGGATTGAATTTAGGAAATACTTGGGAAAAGATGCTGGTAATTCCTCAGTATCATCTTTGCATTATTCAGAGAATGAATTTGGTTTTGGTGGGATGCTAAACCTGGCTGACAAAATAAAAATGTTCAGCGCGTGTGGTGTGAACACTAACCCAACATGGGGCTACAGTGGTGGGTTCCTGTTAAAACTAGCACTCTCTAGCAAATATCCTGACATCGAGACATGCTTGGTCTCCCTGGAACTTGGTTGACACCAGGGGACCCAGCGGTCTGCACAGCGGCAGCAAATAGAACTCCCCGCGGTGTGGAATTTAGCTTGTGCAGCCCATGACTGGGGAATCTTCTGCCAAGATGAGGACAGTAGGGCAAGCGTGCAGGTCATGCATGAGACGTAGCAGCCATAGAGTTGTAATCATATGAGTGCCGTTGAGGTAGGAGAGATTTTGACCAGGTCTCGCTCTTCAGGACAAACAGTGTGAGGTAGAAGAGGAAAAGGTGTGGGGAAGGCCCTGAAGTGAAGCACCTGTGTCTCTGGAGTCTGTGGTGTCAAGCAGGTGAAAAGAACGAGGCACTTTGAGGTACACTCCCTGCAGTGGACACAGCAAAAGCTTTGTTGTGGTTTGTTCCAGGATTCTGTCTTTAGCATGGGGTGTGCTCACCAGGACATTACTGGAATTGGTGGGGTGGTCCTTATGCCTGCGCCCCTGAGAGTGAACCTGTTATTCCACAGTGCAAGTTCAAGGGGCTATGAGAACACCAGTTAATTGGCCTGTTGCCTAGCGGAGTGATATTTTCACAGGGCTGTGATTTCGGGTGATCGTCACACAGGCCCAAGCTGCAGAGAAGCGGACACTCCCTTGATTCTCCTGATGACAATGGTGCAGGGCAAGGGTGTGCAGAACCCACCCACTGCAAAGCTTGATAGATGTGCCTTCTGCAAAAACATGAACAATCCCAATGAACTGACAGCCCCTTATCCTCCTGACATGGAGGGGCACAAACCCTCCGTTAAGGAGGGAAGGAAAATCAACTTTGGAAGACAAAATTGAAATGATTGCTCATGATGTTACCCTGAAATGTGCCAATTGCAAGAAGATCTCCCCTACAGTGTCTGCTGCAGAACAAAGTCTAAGAGAGCATTTGGATTCACTGAAAATGCTGTGAAAAAGGTCCAACACCTCCAAGTGACTACTCAAAACTTACATGGCTGAAGATATGGAAAAACGGCCCCTCTGCAATACGAAAACCAGACAGTGAAGGTGTTCCTGGATTACATGCACGAGTTACGGGCGAGATAGCTATCCTCCCATAAAGTAAAGTCAGAACTACATAAGAGGGACATACAGTATATGATGTTCGAGATTGTTTCGGAGGGATGGTCATGGTCCTTCATGCCACCGGAGGTGAGTAGCAGTGGTATGAGGGATGGAGGCCAGTGTAGCCCAGGAAAAAACAGAGAGAATCTCTGAGCTGATTGGTCCGCAGATCAGGCCCCTGGCGACCGGTCAAGGGATGTTCCAATGGCGAAAAGGAAGGCCAGGCAGCACAGTGGCTGGAGGACGAGAAGTCATAATGTTGTACTCAAACTGAGGCTGCACTACCCAGAGCCTGTTGCCATGGACAGTGCATGGAAGAAGGAAACATTGTTCACTGATGCAAAGTCACTGCAGCACCCTTATCACAGAGAAAGGACTTCTCTTGTTTGCTGGGGACACATTCAACATTTAAGATTTGATGACTTTCTTAGGTGGAATCAAAGACACTTCAAGCATTTGGGTGGTGACCAGTTTTCATACTGCAGCATGAGGCAGCAGGTTGGGGAGTGAGTTAGGGAATGAAGGGTTTTGGCATTATCAGGATTTCATAGTCGCTATTCAGAGGGATCACTGAAATAATAGCAATCCATAAAATATCGAAAGCACAAAATATCAGAAATTAAATGTTGATTACATAAATATCCCCCCCAAAAAATGTCCACTTAAAACACTTACAATAAAACCACCAAGAAATTAACATTAACTACAGACATTTAAACACAAACCTAAATATATATAAATAAAAATGTTATTATATGTTTAAATTCTTTTATATCTGAAAACAAACTGTACATCATACATCAAAAATAAAACCTAACTTACAGTTTATATCATACATCAAAAATAAAACATAAAATACACTTTACCAGAGAAGGACTCAACTGATAAAAAAAATATGCAAACTATACTAAACAAACCAATAAATGAAAACTGTAACCAACTTTAACCAATAAAATCAAAGAAATAATTAAACCAGCAATATGAAAGGAACACTATTTTAAACAACAAATAAATACTTCAAAAATGACAAATGCTGCAAAATCAGGAAACTCTGCCGGATTCTCTAAACAAATGATTAAAGAAGAAATATACACATTTCAACAAATACATAACCATGTAAGTAATACTTATATATAAACTAAAACATAACTGTTATTAAACTTAAAAATGTAAATTATCAAATATTAACACAATCTGTAACTTTTATCTTTTTACACAGACTTCCTAAAATAAAAAATCTACAACTTCCAAACCAACAAACTGCTAAAAAAAAAACTATAACCAATTAGCAAAGAGATATAACAAAGTTTACATAAATAACAAATTATAACACTATAAACTCACCCAAATAGGGAGCAAAAATAAAACTAACAATCTCAGCCTATCAAAACTACAACATGCTCCATGTTAAAACAACCCTAACAGAAAAGCTGCAAAACCATGCAAAGCATCTCAACAAAACATACAAGGTAGTAAGCAAAATAAAAGTAATTGAATGGTTTAACATGTTAACAACAAACATGCAAAAGTTAAATTATAATATATATTCACACTACTTACAGGTACAATAACAAAAGCCGTGGAATTGACCAAGTCCCCGAAAGGAAATCAGTTATTAAATCACATGGACTACACCTACAGCCAAGAAAGTGCATCATCAGGAAATATAAACTGGAAATGTAGTAAAAGTTATTGCAGTGCATGCTAAGGGAGGGCAACTACAAAAGATAATGTTGTAATTCAGGTAAAATAAGACAACCACCCCCAAATGTGACAGAAATAGAAGTGAGAGAAATATTGTATGATATAAGAGAGGCAAGCACATGCTCCGAGGAACCCACACACAAAATCCTGAAAGATATTCTATACTACCTAAAGTCCCTGAACACATAACAGGCCAACTATAACCTATCCCAACTTTAAAATGTTCAATTTCACAAACTAAAATCCCACCAGCTATACCCCACTTCCCCCAGAAGATACCAAGACATACACATACCTGAGCATTTAATAATTACACAGAGGCCCTCATTACAACCCTGGCGGTAAATCCCGCTGACTGCCCTTCCGATGGCCGCCAACATACCGTGTCCGCGGCGGAAATCCGCAACGGGTATTATGACTCACACTGAGAATTCCGCCACTATACATACACCCACACACGTCCGCCACACCAAAGGGCAGTGATAAACTGGCGATACCAAAACTCACACCGTTACGCCAACAGAAATACACCCACAGTATTACCACCCACGAATCAACGCGGCGGTCATTCAACCGCGGTAATCCATTAGCGGTACACACCACTGCGCTTAAAATACGCACACACTTACAAAACACAACCACATTGGACAATTCAAATTACACACACCTGACACACATACACACACCACACCCATACACTCTCACCACTATAAAACACACACCCACATTACCCACAGGCCCTCACACTGAAAAATTTGGAAGAAGCAAAGAAACAGAAAAACAAAGACCACACCAGCATCCAGAGGCACACAACACTATCACTCATACACCATCCACGCACATCACACCACACACCCCAACACATCACCCCACACATCACATCAACCATCACCTCACACATTACTCACACCACATCATGGCACCTCAAAGACACCCCAGGTTTTCTGAGGAGGAGCTCAGGGTCATGGTGGAGGAAATCAACCGGGTAGAGCCACAGCTATTCGGATCACAGGTGCAGCAGACATCCATTGCAAGGAAGATGCAGCTATGGCGGAGAATTGTCGACAGGGTCAACGCAGTGGGACAGCATCCAAGAACAAGGGATGACATCAGGAAGAGGTGGAACGACCTACGGGGGAAGGTGCGTTCCGTGGTATCCAGACACCAGGTAGCCGCACAGAGGACTGCGGTGGACCCCCACCTCCTCCTCCACAACTAACAACCTGGGAGGAGCAAGTCTTGGCAATAATGCATCCTGAGGGCCTCGCAGGAGGACTGGACTCTGGTAAGTCAAATCTTTAATATTATATCTCCCCCACCCTACCTGCATGCCATCACATACTCCCACCCTCACCCTCACTCCCATGACTCCACCATCTCCCACACACCCCACCATCACGACCCACCACTCCCACAACCAAGTCCTGCATGCAACAACAATGCATGGACACTCATCACAGACATGTATGGACACCCATCACCAATGCATGTCTAATAGAGAGACTCACCCAGGGCACCCAATCACCACTCACACAAGGGCCAAGGCAATAGTGCAAGCACAGTAATAGAGGGAAACACACCTATTGCACAAGATGGCAAGCACAGATAAAATAACAATGCATTTACACCACAACAGGATCCCTACCCAACGTCACCGGACAGGAGGTACCAGCCATTTCCAGTCCCGCAACAGAAGAGGCCCACAGTGACAACAGCATCTCTGCACGCCTGGATCAAGATGACCAGCCTGGCCCATCAGGGACCTCTGGACAGTCGGTTCCCCTGCCACAGTCCCAAGCCACCGCAGAACCTCCCCCTCAGGAAACACCACCACAGCACCTACCCAGCGGGCCCATGCCACTGTCTCCAGGACATGTCAATCAACAGTGTGTCCACCACTACAGGGACCCCAGGCAAACCCACTAACCCAGGATGATCAGGGACCTGGGGTCAGTGGCAGTGGACACACGGTTCAGGGGATGGAGGCACAGGACAACAGGGAAGCTGAGAGGACTGCTGTATGACATGGGGAGGACAGGCCCAGGGAACCGGCCCTCCACGAGGCACTATCAAACATCATGCAAGCATACCACCATTCCCAGGAGACCATGGGCACGGTACTGGCCAAGTTTCAGGAGACCCAGCAGCTGCAGGAGGGACAATACATGGGGATCAGGCAGGACCTCACCAACATCTACACCATCCTCGTCACCATAGCAGGGGTGCTGGCTGACATATTCAAGACCATGAGGGAGGCAGTGGCACAACAAAGGGCACCTGACACTAGCCAAATCAAGGAACATCCCTCCACCTCCGCCGGCGCTAGTGGACAGGAGGTCCTGCCACAGGAACAACAGCCCACCAGCACCCCACGCCCTGCAGAAGGAGAACCACCCCGCAAATGGTCCCTGCGATCCAGGAAGAAGACAGAGAACATTGCCAAGACCCCCGCCAGGAAATAGGACCCTCCTCATTGTCACCCTTCTGTCCCACTATGTTACCCTGTCCACCTTGAAATGCCATTACTCCCCTTCCTATGCCCCATTGGACAATGCACCTGTGATACCAAGAGACTGGACTCTGCTATGGACCTTCCTCCACCATCACCCCAGCCCCTTCCACACACCCCTATACACATTAGCCCCTAAATAAAATCCCTTGAATCACAAACCAATCTGGAGTCAGTCTGATCTTTCACAAATGTATTATTACAACATCACCAACAACTATCAATGCAAATGTTCATTTGCTCATACCAATGTATAACAGTTGTTGGGCAGCAGTACATATAGCAGAAGGCAGAATGAGGTACCCAGATCTGAAAAATTGAAAGACAAAGTGAACTGTCAGTGTCCATAGACAGAGGTTAACAGGCAGACTTATACAATGTCCTACAGTATTCATAAATGTGAGGAGCAGTTACAGTCTCTTACCTGTGTGTCACTGGAAGTACTGCATGATGATGTTCGTTCGGTTGTCAATATCTTCTTCCTCTGCCTCCTCTTCCTCACTGTCCACAGGCTCCACCGCTGCCACAAGACCATCATCAGGCCCATCCTCCTGCAGAAAAGGCACCTAGCGTCGCAGTGTCAGGTTGTGCAACATGCAGCATGCCACAATTATCTGGCACACCTTCTTCGGTGAGTAGTAGAGGGAGCCACCTTTTAGATGGAGGCACATGAATCTGGCCTTCAGGAGGCCGAACGTCCTCTCAAAAATACGCCTAGTTCGCCCATGTGCCTCATTGTAGCAGTCCTCTGCACTTGTCCTGGCATTCCTCACTGGGGTCAGTAGCCATGAGAGGTTGGGGTAACCAGAGTCACCTGCAAATGTCGTGGGATAACTGTTAGACACACACTATCCCTTAGGGACTACCCCATACCCAGACACCTACTCATACTGTGTGGGGACCTTAGGCTCACCTATTAGCCACACCCTCTGGAGTTGGCCCATCACATAAGGGATACTGCTATTCCTCAAAATGTAGGCGTCATGCACAGAGCCAGGATACTTGGCATTCACATGGGAGATGTACTGGTCCCCCAAACACACCATATGCACATTCATTGAATGGTAGCTTTTTCTATTTTTGTACACTTGTTCATTTCTGCGGGGGGGGACAAATGCCACATTTGTACCATCAATGGCACCAATGATGCTGGGGATATGTCCCAGGGTATAAAAGTCAGCTTTCACTGTGGGTAAATCCTCCACCTGGGGAAGCATGATGTAGCTGCGCATGTGTTTCAGCAGGGCAGACAACACTCTGCTCAAAACGTTAGAAAACATTGGCTGAGACATCCCTGATGCCATGGCCACTGTTGTTTGAAAGGAGCCACTTGCCAGGAAATGGAGAACTGACAGGACCTGCACTAGAGGGGGGATTCCTGTGGAATGGCGGATAGCTGACATCAGGTCTGGCTCCAATTGGGCGCACAAGTCTTGGATTGTGGCACAATCAAGTCTGTAGGTGATAATGATGTGTCTGTCTTCCATTGTCGACGGGTCCACCAGGGGTATGTGCACCGGAGGCTGATGCCATCTCATCATCTGCCCCAGCGGATGTGGCCTATGGAGGAGAATGGTGAGCAAAGGGTCATGTACCACATAGGTTGCACAAGTGTGTTTGCAGTAATGTGAGTAAATCCGTATGTAGCGTAGTTTGTCCGTATATCTGCCATATTGTGCTGTGACACAGTTAGGTGCCATGCCATGTGCCCCCCTGAAATGGCCTGACTTCTGAGGAGGGACCAGGGGAAATGAGGTAACTGCACTGGTGTTGTGCAGCGTCGCAGTAGGCAGTCAAAGACCGCCGCGCAATTCAGCATTGGTTATCGTTGGGCCCTATGGTTTCCAGGAGCCAATGAAGATGTACGCCGGCGATGACGGTACGCACCGCCGTGGATGTGACCGCCATTTTCTATCTGTTCACTCACTTGATACCTGACCTTCAACAGGAGAGGACCTAGACTGCAAGTGCTGCTGTGACCTGAGTCTGGAAGCGACAATGGCTCGAGTGTCTGAGGAAAGGGCCCCTGACTTCACAGCGGAGGAGTTGGACAAACTGGTGGATGGGGTCCTTCCCCAGTACACGCTACCCTACGGTCCTCCAGACAAACAGGTGAGTACACTGTGAGCATGATGGGTGGGCAATGCCTGTTTGGAGTGGTGTGGATGGAAGATACATATGGGGGGGCTGAGGGCTGCATGTGAGGATGGTCAGTGTATGTGCGTCAGGACATGGGTGGGAACTGGTGAGCAATGAGTCTGACGGTCCGGACGGGTAAGTAATGTCCTTTCCTCCTGTACCTTTCCTCTAGGTCAGCGCCCAACAGAAGAAGGGTATTTGGCGTGCCATCGCCAAGGAAATGCAGACCCTGGGGTCTATCATAGACGGAGCTCCCACTGCCGCAAGAGAAGGGAGGACCTGCGCCCCTGGAGCAAGAAGACGGAGAAGGCCCAGCTGGGGCTCGCCTCATAATGAGGAAGGGGTGCCCGTCGCACCATGACCCCCCTGATGTTCCGGATCCTGGCGGTGGCATACCGGAGTTGGATGGGCACTTGAGGCCATCACAGCAGCCACAAGGTGGTGAGTACAGTGTCATTAAGCTGACTCTGTGCGCTTTATGAAATGTCTGGGTGGGGGATGTGGGCTGTGGGTTCCCCTAGGCCAGGGCGAACTTGGCAGGGTAGGTCCCTTGTTGGGCAGGCTCAGAGGCACTCAAACCCCAATATTTTTATTGGGCATCTACAACTGGGCAGGCTCCTGTGGGTTCCAGGTGTGCAGCAAATGGGATTAGGCATTGTACCCCATGGCCTGGTGAATTTCCTACTAACTGCCAGTGCATGACTTAGTGCATAGGGCTGCTCCCTGTGTGTTGTGTCCGCCAACGGTAGTGGTGTTGCTGGCATTGACCATGTGTGTTTTCTGTCTCCCCCCCCTTCTTGTTTTGTCACCCTGTCATTGTGTGCATTAGCATCATCTGGCGGAGGAGCAGAGGCACTAGCGACGGAGGGAGCTGCATCCCACATGGCCCTGGAGGGTGAATCCACGGAGGGTGAAGGCACCAGTGGGACGGAGGGTGAAGGGAGCTCCACGACAGGGACAGGACGGGATACCAGCAACAGCAACTCCTCCTCCGATGGAAGCTCCCTGGCGGTGGCGGACACCTCTGTGCCCACCCCAACAACAGGTACAGCCGCCACCCCCCCTACAAGCACCGCCCTCTCATCAGCCCCTCAGCATGTTTCCCGTGCTCGCTCACCCAGGAGGGTGGGCATCTCCTTCACCCCAGGCACCTCAGACCCTGCCCCAATCAGCCCTGCTGCCCTCCGTGACTAGGCTATTGACCTCCTGAGATCCCTCACTGTTGGGCAGTCAACCATTCTAAATTCCATCCAGGGTGTCGAGAGGCATTTGCAGCAAACAAATGCATGCCTAAAGGGCATTCATTCTGGCGTGGCGGCCCAACAGAGAGCATTTCAGGCTCTGGCCTCAGCACTGATGGCAGCCATTGTCCCTGTGTCCAGCCTCCCCCTCCAACTTCCAGTACCCAGACCCAATCCCCTCTACCTCAGCCTATTCTAAGCACACCATCAGACCAGCATGCACACACATCAACACACAAAAGTGGCTCAGGAAAACATAAGCACCACGCATCCCACGGGCACTCACACAAAAACCATACCCATGCACACATACCAACATCCACTTCCTCCACTGTGTCCCCCTCCTCTACGTCCTCCACCTCCCTCCCAGTCTCATCTCCACTCACACATGCATGCACTACATCATCAGCCACTGCCTCCATCACCAGCACGCCCATCACTACACACCGTTCACGTACAATCACCACCCCCACTACCATTCACACGTCCCCTGCGTCCTCTCCCAGTGTGTCTGTAAGCTCTCCTCCCAAAGTACACAAACGCAGGCACACACCCACTCAACAGCCATCCACCTCACAACAGCCTCCAACCCATGCACCTTCACCCAAACTCATCAGACGTACACCTCCTACAACCACTACCTCTTCCTTCACTCCCACACCCCCTCCATCTTCCCTTCCCAGTGTGTCTAAAAAACATTTCCTAGCTAACATTAACCTCTTCCCTATACCTCCCCCCGTCCTTCCCCTAGTGCCAGGATGTCTAGATCCCAGCCCAGCACCTCAGCCACCAAATGTGCATCTGCTGTGGTCCCTGCTAGTCCACTACGGTCTAAGGGGGCACCCATCAGAGCTGCCAGTGTGCCACTGACAGAAAAGAAGGACCACCCTATTCCACCACCTGCAAAGGTAAAAAAAGTGCCTGCTTCCAGCAGGGGACAGTCACACCACCCTCCCAGCAAGGCCTAACCCAAACACCCAGTGGACAGTGCCAAGGTCCCTGCAGCGACTGTGAAGATGGGGAAGGGCCACGAGCCAAAGGGCACGTCACCTCTGGGCACGATGTCTCCTGGTGAGGGGCTGGTGACCACCATATTATCAGGGATAGAAGCCACATGCACCACAGTCACCACCGCCGCTCCGACCGCAACCTGCACCGCCGCTGCCACAATGTCAGTCTGCACACAAAATTAGGGGAAACCCTATAACCCTCTCCTGCCCAGGGTAAATACAACATAAAAAGGCAAAAAATGACAGGTAGGGACAAATTTAATACTAAGTTATAAGAACAGCCATTAATTCTGTTGCTTCTCAGTTAATTTCTTTTCCATATTTATTTTCAAAAAGAATTTAATATTGCAAAAAGGATCTATGGTGATACACTACAGGACTATAAAACAGTTTGCAGAGATACGTGTACACAGGACTTAAAACATATTACAACAATACGTATACACAGAATATTACTCACAATACATAAATTACATATACAATTTTAACAATATATACAGAAGAAGAGAAGAAAACCAATCTTGAGGTGGTGCCCTATGTATTAGAAATGTGGTCACTATTATGTCACTCCACATGTGATCCACTGTAATTTGCTAAGGCACTGGGCTTCTCTTGCACTTAACTATCACTTCCTTGTGTATTTCTTTCACACAAGCGTGATATCGTGCATCTCAAATTTTTCCAATATAATCCGTTAATTAACAAGCCCAATGTACTTGCAATACAAAGAGGTCAACGCGTTTCGGCCAACTTATTTATGGCCTCATCAGGACTGGAGAAGGGCAATCATAGTTCTTAATTCTGGAAGAAGAATGGAGAAACCCATCCTATCCAATAATCTTTAAGCAAGCAAATTTGTGGAAGATGTCGCTTAGAATCCAACTTACGGACGTGACAGGAATAGTGAGAACACGCCGTACACGGCCAAACGGGAGCCGAGACCAGCCTCGTTGATGTAATGTGAAATAACAACTGCGTTTGCTTGCTTAAAGATTGGAGAAAGGCATCCACTTGAGAGACAGTGGCTTTGCACTCCCCAGGAGCAAGCAGTGGGCAAACCACCCACTTGAGAGACTGTGGCTTTGCACCCCCAGGGCCAAGCAGTGGTCAAACCACCCACTTGAGAGACTTGAGGAGCAGTGGCGTCATACCATCATCCAGCTGAGGTGCCCCCCCTCCGTCCCCCTAAGGTGCCTGTTTTTTTTTCAACCTGATGCCCCTGCAGTGTTATCTCCGTTTTGAGGCAGGTGTCATGTGTAGGCTTCGCCCATGCTTTTTGGGACCACTGGTCCACGGACATTTCATGGGACAGTGTACCGACTTGTGTACTTGCTGTAAATATTTGTGTGTACTGATTATTTGCTGTTCGCTTGATCTATCTGATTGTTCCAATATTACACTAGTTAAACTCATTTTGTTTTGTCCTTGCGTTCTTCCAGAGGGTGACGGGGTGTATCTGTGATGTTATTGGATATGTGTGTGTGTATGTTGCTGTGGGTGGAGGGGTGGGGGTGTTGTGTTCCGCATGTGTGTGTCACTCTCTTTTCCCTCCTCCCCTCCCCTGTGTGTTAAGTGCAGTACTCACCGTCGTCGTCACCACCTTCTTTCCACTTCGTGGTGTATTAATAGATACAGCAACGTGGGCAGGATCTGCAATTCGGGCTCCATGGCGTCCTAGTTCTTCCTTGGGTGTCAAGAGGTGAGTGGGTTCCCTTCTGTGTACTGTTTCTGCTGTGCTTTTGATGGCATTGGTACCGCCCTGAAAAAACTGGCGGATTGGTGCCTTGTAATAGTGTGGGCGGTACATTGTCTTCCGCCTGTCTGTTGGCGGTTACCACCGTGGTGTTTGTTGCTACCACCGTGGCGGTTGGAGTGTTAAAGTGGCTGTCTGTGTTGGCGGTTTCCACCATGGTCGTGATCCCATTTTTTTTACCGCCGGCCAGTTGGCAGTATTACCGCCACTTTAACACCGACCGCCAGGGTTGTAATGAGGGCCATAATGAGGAACCTTCTTTTTACATAACAATTTATATAATGAGAAACAAATCTTAATATTTTCTAAAGAAACAACTTAATGAAACTTAGCCAGTGTTAAAGCTGGATGATGGATGTGACCTTCAAAATGTGTCGCAAACCATTTACTCAGATATACACCATACCTGGCGAATATCAAAACACTAATATCCCTTTTGTACATGCTCTACTACCAAACAAACAAAGCAGCACTTACTACGACCTCTTAAACCATATAAAACAAAAAAACAAATAACTACTACCCCCAAGAAATAATTATAGACTTTGAGCAAGCCATAACTCAAAGCATTCTAAAAATATACACCCACACAGTCATACAAGGCTATTACTATAATTTTAATCAAAGTGTACAAAGACACCTTCAAAGATCTACACTTAGGGGGTCATTCCGACCTTGGCGGGCGGCTACCGCCACCCGCCAGGCGGAAACCGCCATGCGGCCGCCGATGCGGCCGCATTCACGCGGCCCCCATTCCGACATTCCCGCTGGGCCGGTGGGAATGAAGCCGCAACACAGGAGCCGGCTCCTAATGGAGCCGGCGGTGTTGCGGCCGTGCGACAGGTGCAGTTGCACCCGTCGCGCTTTTCACTGTCTGCTATGCAGACAGTGAAAAGCTGGCCGGGGCCCTGTTAGGGGACCCCTGCACTGCCCATGCCAGTGGCATGGGCAGTGCAGGGGCCCCCAGGGGCCCCAGGACACCCCTTACCGCCAGCCTCTTCCTGGCGGTGCAAACCGCCAGAAACAGGCTGGCGGTAAGGGGGTTATAATCCCCAGGGCAGCGCTGCCCTGGCGGATTATCACTGCGGGGGCATAAACGGCGGAGTAGACTAATTGGAAATGATAGCCAAAACCATGCTATATATTTTTATAGGATGAATAAATCAAGTGAAACAATTATTTAAAATTGCAATGTTAAAAAACACTCTAACTGGGTAGTTATAGTTAGGATTTTTTTTTCCATAAACTGGGCATTTTTTGTTTTGCTAATAACTTTGGTGCTGCTTGACGAATCTTCACAATATTTTCAAAACATATACTTTTGTCAGTCCAGTTGCTGTGTTGAAAGTTTCAGGGTGATCTGTCAAGCGGGAGCTGAAAAAAAGGGGGTGGGGGTTCCCAAAACAGTTTTTCCTCATTTTAAGTCAATGGGATTTTTCAGGTTTTTGTACACGATTACAGCCCAAACAGCTGAACAGAATTACACCAACTTTGGCAGAAACCTAGCTCTTGGTCCAGATAGTGTGCGTTTTGTGATTTGGTGTAAATCTGTTCAGCAATTTAGGAGAAATTACAGTTTAAAAAATATAGATATCTAGGGACGCGGATCCAACTGTCACCATGCTGTTATCTGATTGGCTGCCAACACTTTAACCAGGAACTGTTGGCAGCCAACTTGGGACTCGACTTCAGCCAAGTCTCAGAAAAAAAGTAAAAAAATTAAAAAAAGTGTGAGAGTAGAGTCACCCTGTCCCCTTAGCTCTGGTGCTGGGATCCCAAAGGGACCCCGCCATGGGTTAAAACAATCTCAGAACAATCTGCAGATCTGGATCTGCAGATTTTTCTACCCTGTGCATGTGTGGACATGTGGCCTACCAAATGCTGACTTATGCCACTTCAGGGTGGGTTTCGGTAGTATGTACCTGTACCACGGAATACACCTCTATGAGGCAAACCTACACAGGTGACATCAAACCTACAATGGTATGTATGGTTCAATTTCTTCTATGCAACCAAGCTACTAAGTCATATCATGGGCTACCCGGGAGACTACACACTATCTGCACTGTGGGTTTATTAATTGTGCAATACGCCTGTACTGGGCAAATATGACTAATGTGTATTGGAGGGTGTTTTTTAATGGGTGTTCACACCTTTTAACTTTTTAGAATTGTTTCCTTGTTATGAGTTAGATTGACAATGTATGTATTACTGCTGCATTTATTGTTGTTTTTATGATCGTCATTTTTGTAATCAAAACAATGAAATGAATGAATGAGTAATGTGAAAGTGATAACATAGCTGTGGGAGTAAGGTACCTGTCATGACTCAAAGACACACATTGACAATGATGCAAAATTGTCAGAGTCACCAGATCCTCGGGGTCTGTGCACGTTCCCAACACGTTCACCACTGAACAGCTCCAAGACTCTGATAGATAAATCACAGAGACTGAGAGAGTTCAAGAGGGGAAGAGGGGATTAGGACGGGAACGGCTGGGAAGGAGACCTGTAGTAAGAAAAAGGTTAGAACACACAATATGAAAATTATATCTCCTGAAATCAATACTAAACTATGATTCTAAGCCTAGTCACTCTGAAAACATGAACAATCTAAGAGTAAAGTTTAAAATGATTAAGTTTCAAGATGGCCAGATACCTGTAGGGGAATCAAGATGAATTCAACGAAAACTTTCTTATTCAAGTACTTTCCTTTACATGAGAATCAGAAAAAACATTCTGACTAAATTTTAAACCAGTCATATAAACCCTGTTTTGAGAATGTATACTAGGACCATACAATATTGCATCTAGAAACTATGGCCTTCTGTGTACTCTTAAAATGTTTCAACACAAATTGCGAATATTGCGGATATATATATATATATATATATATATATATATATATATAGTAAACACCATTAAAAGGATTGTGCACCATGAATAACACAATATGGATTCAGGAAACAAATCACATAACTTGTCAACTCAAATATTACATAATAAATATCTTAGAATAGTGGCATACAATAAACAACATGAATTAAACTCGAGGAGAGAATCATGCGTCTTGCCAATTCGAGTGTTACTATGTAAAATACCAAGAAATGGTAACATGCAATGAATATCAAAGTCAAATCCTCATTAATCGAATTGCGCGTCTTGCCGATTCGTAAAACACTATATAAATGTCAAGGATTAACAGCTCACAATAAATAACAAGATCAAAGTACAATGAAACACATTGCGCTTCTTTTGCCGATTCTTAAGCCACCATGTAAATGTCAAGAAATGGTAGCGCGCAATGAACAACAAAGTTAAATGCTCATGAAACGAGTTGTGCGTCTTGCCAACTCGTAAAACATCATGTAAATGTCAAGAAATATCAGCGCGCAATGGACAACAATGTCCAAACACCATAAGACGAATCGTGCGTCTTGCCGATTCATAAGCCACCACGTAATTGTCAAGAAATGGCAGCGCGTAATGAATAACGAAGTCAAACCTTTATGGAATAAATCGCGCGTCCTGCCTATTTGCAAACCACCATATAAATGTCAAAAATGGCAGCGCACAAGTAATCTGTTATTTAAAACCAAGAATATGAAAATTCTCAATAACGGTGTTGGGAAATGTCCAACCATCGTCTTACCTCCTGGAACAATGATCACCAATGAAGGATGAGGGCAGAAGACTGGAAGATCCAAATAGGCTGCCAGGACAGGAGCTCAGGAAGAAGCTGCTGCTCTGCACCGGGACCTCTGAATAGTGATCACTGGGAGTTGGGCTGACTCTCTTTTATAGAGTCTTGGCCCAGCCCAGAACCACGCCCACGCATGTTGCAGGGAAAGTCTCTGGAAGGCCCTGGAAAGGGGTCGCACCCTAACACACTCTGAAAACCTGCTGCAATACATTGCAAAGGAACTGTATTTGTAAACATATTAAAAATACATTTTCAGGATTGAACTCTGCAATGCAAAAGGTTAAACCACAACATATCAGCACAATGCATAAATTACGTTGTTTTGAGAGTGCTGGGTTTTTGCATTTTTGTCGCCAAAAGAGCGCGTACTGCTCTGGTGTTGACAAAAATGCACATATGGACTAGTTCAGTGATTTACCTTAGCACCTATTCCTTATCTATTCAATTGCCATTACAGCCTCATATTGGCCACATGACAGGCTCTGCAGGTCTACAGCAAGTGTGCACAGTGCCACAGTTGCATAGCCACAGTGACTCTTCCACAGCCTGGTGTATGTCCCATGCTGGGAGATACATCTGACAGGCCCTGGTCTCTGCAGGCTGAGAATATATAATCTAGATGACACTCATATTTCCATTACTTCCATGCACATCAGTTCAACTTGTGGCCATCATCATTGTGCCTTGTGGCTTGTGTGGCAACCTGAAGGGCACAGTGAGTCATGATATGTCTCCCAAACAAGTTTGGCCAAGGCCAGATGTGGGGTGAAAGATCTGTGATACAATACACATTGCTTAAAAGATCCCCAAATGACTCAAACAAGATGCATACACAGATCATGATGAATGCACACACATGTTCTCTGGTATCATATCCAAAGAAATGTCATTGTATGGCAGTATTATCTCCTTGCCTAGATATGTGCATCCAACACAAGGAGGATCTAGGCCTCAAAACACCTAAAACAACACAATGTGAATGTCCAAAACATGTAGTACTTCACACCAACACCTGCACTATGTACATCCTATTGATGCCAGACAAACTGCGACAACAGGCACACAAGAAGTCTAGCTGGCATGCAGGGGCACATTGTAGCCTGTGAGGAGGGAAACAATGGTGTATAACAGAGTCAATTGTGCTCATGAGACTCTTACCTGCTCCTCTGGTGAGCAATAGAACTGACCATACAAGGGAAGGACTACGTCCACCAGCTTATCCAGCTCCTCTGGAGAGAACGCTGGGGCTCCTTCACCTGCTGGCCATGGCATGATTGCTCCCAGAGGTGGCACATAGCAGCTAAAGTGGTGGAGGTGTTGCTGGCAGAAGTGTCAGGAGTCAAGTGACTGATTTTGCAAAATGTGGCTTACACATACACCATGTATGTGCTCATCCATGCCGCCGGCCACAGGCATTAGCCCGCGACCACCACAGGCAATGACATTAGCCTATTGGTACCGGCCACTGTGCAGATGACTTCTGCTGGTAGCCACAGGTGGTTCATGATGTCCAGTGGAGTAGGTTAGGCATCCGCCATCGTGGCATTTGGAAATTCGGTATATGACCCTGTTAATTGCGTCACTACAACGATGTATGTGCCGGATCATCAGAAACATCCTAAATCAGTCTTGTTGTGTAGGTTCGACAACACAATCACCAGTGTAGTGTGTTGCAGGGCACAGATGGCATATGACGGTGGTGCACTGTCCACCACCACTGACGGTTTTTTGGTGGTCGGAAAAGACTGTCACATTTCGAGGGGCATTTGAGGGGCAGATAGTCGGGTGGCAGATAGTTGGGTGTTCCCCGAATCCACATTGCGGCCACTTGTTAACAACCATGGGGGTCACATTTGACCATTGTGTAGTTGACAGCTGTGATGTGTACTGGTTGTAATGTATTTCCAGTCAGAAATTCTTTGTCATATGATTTTGTTTGTATGCATCATATAAGTTGGTTTGGATGCAGTGACTAATGCTCCAACTCATGTATTTTCAAACATAGGTACCCTGGGAGAGGGAGGATGTGACAGCCTCCTGTCCACCAACCATTGCCAGACCTCCAAACCATGGAGGAACGCCACATAATCCATCTGTACAATCTGAATAAGCAAAACAATAATGGATTTATGCTTCAGTTGGAGCCAGATCTGATGCCAGCCAACAGTAATCCATACTGCATACCACCCCTTGCTCAATTCATGGAACTATTGCACTTCCTGGCCACACGGTCCTTCCAACATACAGTGTCCCTATCTGGTGGTATGTCGTAACCTATGTTCAGTCTGGTGTTGAGAGATTTCATCTCAGCAATATTGAAACACATTGACAGCTATGTCAGGTCCCCCCCCCGACGTGAGGATTTAGCTAATATTAAGGCTGACTTCTATGGTTTTGCCTGCCTCCCAGTTGTGGTGGGAGCCATTGATGGCACACATGTTGCCTTGGTGCCACCACAGGCCACTGAACAAGTCACTCAGAACAGAAAAAACTTCCACTCCATCAACGTGCAAGTTGTCTGTTTATCTGATCTCTACATCTCAAACGTCTGTGCCTGTTTCCTGGATCAGCCAATGATTCCTTTATAATGCAGAACAGCACCATACTCCAGCTGATGTCACAAATCCAACTATGCCAGTGGAAGTTCGCTTCAATGAGACCCAATAAGAACACGGCGGGCAGTGAGCAGGCTTTTTGGGCTCCTGAAGGCCGGATTTTGCTGTCTGGAAAAGACTGGTGGAGCCTTCCTCCACTCACCCAGTGTTAGAACTGACAGCCTTAGGGTGGTCACCCCTAACTTTTTGCCTGCCTCCCTCCACTTTTTAGGCACTGTTTCTGCTGGTTTTAAAACTCTGCGCACTTTACCACTGCTAACCAGTGCTAAAGTGCATATGCTCACTCCCTTTAGACATAGTAACATTGGATCATACCCAATTGGACTATTTAATTTACTTATAAGTCCCTAGTATAGTGCACTATTTGTACCCAGGGCCTGTAGATTTAATGCTACTAGTAAACCTGCAGCACAGATTGTGCCACCCACTTAAGTAGCTCCTTAACCTTGTCTCAGGCCTGCCATTGCAAGGCCTGGGTGTGTAGTTTCACTGCCAATTCGACTTGGCATTTACAAGTTCTTGCCAAGCCCAAAACTCCCCTTTTTATGCATATACGTCACCCCTAAGGTGTGCCCTAGGTAACCAATAGGGCAGGGTGCTGTGTAGGCAAAAGGAAGGACATATACCTGTGTAGTTTACACGTCCTGGTAGTGTAAAACTCCTAAATTTGTTTTTACACTGCTGTGAGGCCTGCTCCCTCATAGGCTATCATTGGGACTACCCTCATATACTGTTTGAGTGGTAGCTGCTGATCTGAAAGGAGTAGGAAGGTCATATTTAGTATGGCCAGAATGGTGATACAAAATCCTGCTGACTGGTGAAGTTGAATTTAATATTACTATTTTAGAAATGCCACTCTTAGACAGTGAGCATTTCTCCGCACTTAAATCATTCTGTGCCTTAAAATCCACATCTGGCTGGGTTCAGTTGACAGCTCCCTTGTGCATTCACTCAGACACACCCCAAACACAGGATACGCAGCCTCACTTGCATACATCTGCATTTTAAATGGGTCTTCCTGGGCTGGGAGGATGGAGGGGCAGACACTTGCATATCAAAGGACAGTAGCCTGCCCTCAAACAAAGGGCTGCCACATCCCTACTGGGTCCCTGGCAGACAGGATTGAACTGAAAGGGGACCTTGTGCACGTCTAAGCCACTCTGAAGTCTCCCCCACTTCAAAGACACATTTGGGTATTTAAACAGGGCCTCTGCCCCTACCAACTCAGACACTTCCTGGAGAAGAGAACCTGAACCAGTCCTTGTATCCTGCCAAGAAGAACTGCCTGGCTTCCCAAAGGACTCACCTGACAGGTTTCTGTGAAGGACTTCTGCCTTGCTGTTGTCCTGCTGCCTTGCTGCCCTCTGGTTGTGGTGAGAAGTGCGCTCCAAGGGCTTGAATAGAGCTTGCCTCCTGTTCTCTGAAGTCTCAGGACCAAAAAGACTTCATCTCTACAAGAAGGACTCCTTGTGTGGCGAAAATCAACTCACAGCCTGCCAGAAACGACACACAGCCTGCACAGCAGTGAAAAATTCACCACACGCCATGCAGGAACGACGCAGCCTGACTTCACAACGAGAAGATCGACACAGCGCCAGCGTAGTTACTGGAAATTCGACGCACGGGCCACTGGATCGATGCACAGCCGAGCCGGAACGACGCAGCCCAACTTCCAGAGAGGAAACGATGCAGTGCCTGCCGTGCGGTCGAAATTTCCACGCAACGCCCACCTGATCGACGCAGCCCCTGTGACTTTGTCCTGTCAGCGCCAGAAATCCACGCATCGTCCCCGGAGCATCCGAAAACCCCACAACCCAACGAGAATCCACGTCAGAGTGGCGGAAATCGACATACAGCTGTCCCTGCGTGAAACCAGATACTTTGTGCTTGAAAGAGACATTTATTGCTTTTAAAATACTTAAGACACTTTAGATCACTTTTCCAGGGATATCTCAACATATACTTATTGCATTTTAATCATTTTGACCTCCATCTTATCAGATAATTATTATATATTTTTCTAAACACTGTGTGGTGTATTTTTTGTGGTGCTATACTGTGTTATTGCATGATTTATTGCACAAATACTTTACACATTGCCTTCTAAGTTTAGCCTGACTGCTCATTGCCAAACTACCAGAGGGTGGGCACAGGATAATTTGGATTGTGTGTGACTTACCCTGACTAGAGTGAGGGTCCTTGCTTGGACAGGGGGTAACCTGACTGCCAACCAAAGACCCCATTTCTAACACACGGGAAAGTGTGTCTAATCACAGTGGCATGCTGCATGCTCTACATCACCCTGCAGAGGAATATCCCATACATCCTAGAGGAGGGGGAGCCTGCAGTGCCACCGGGTGAAATGCTGAAATGCAAAATGGAGATGACTGTAGTGAAGAGGAAAAAGCTGACTTGCGACAAGATATCAACAGATTCTTCTCATGAGTGTAAGTATGTCATGTGATGTTACGAGTGTGACTGTACAATGTACTGTAGTTGTGAGAATGTGCGGAGTTGATTTTTTTAAATACTTAGGAAGCTGATACTTAGCCAAAAACAGCTAAAGGCTGTTTGATGAAATAGGTTTTGACACATCCCCACCTTCATAATGTTGCTTTGTTTGTGTCGTATTTATTGCAATGCACTTTCTTTTCCTGATGCTTGCTATGTGACTTCTGTCATCTGTATGGTTTCCTGCCTATACTCCTTGTTTTGTACGTTGAACAGGTACCTTCACCATGACATCTTCATGTGGGCATTTCAGAGTTGTGTCATTGGCAGGTATGTGATGTTGTTCTGACATATGAAGTTGACATAGATTGTTCCAGGGAAAGTAGGTCACAGACTTTGGGCCTCATTATGACCCTGGCGGGCGGCGGAGGCCGCCCGCCAGGATCCCGCCCTCCATTATACCGCTCCGCGGTCTGAAGACCGCGGAGGGTATTATGAGTTTTTCCCTGGGCTGGCGGGCGGTCTCCAAAAGACCGCCCGCCAGCCCAGGGAAAAACTCCCTTCCCACGAGGATGCCGGCTCGTAATCGAGCCGGCGGAGTGGGAAGGTGCGACGGGTGCAGTGGCACCCGTCGCGTATTTCAGTGTCTGCAAGGCAGACACTGAAATACTTTGCGGGGCCCTCTTACGGGGGCCCCTGCCGTGCCCATGCCATTGGCATGGGCACGGCAGGGGCCCCCAGGGGCCCCGCGACCCCCCCTACCGCCATCCTGTTCATGGCGGCTTTCCCTCCATGAACAGGATGGCGGTAGGGGGGGTCAGAATCCCCTCGGCGGCGCAGCGAGCTGCGCCGCCTTGGAGGATTCTAAGGTCAGTGGAAAACCGGCGGGAGACCGCCGGTTTTCCCGTTCTGACCGCGGCCAAAGCGCCGCGGTCAGAATGACCAAGGGAGCACCGCCGGCCTGTCGGCGGTGCTCCCGCCCCCGTTGGCCCTGGCGGTAGAGAACCGCCAGGGTCAGAATGAGGGCCTTTGTTTGTAGGGGGCCTGTGTCAAGACAGCTTGCATAGTGTTGAGGTGGAAGTTTAGAAGACTCCATTGGACTTGTTTCCTGTCCTGGGTGGCCTTAATGCATCATGTGGTCTGAAAATATGTAGTACTAGGCCACAGTCATGTCAGTTACCCTTCACATTGGCTAAACACTCTATTTTTATGACTGGTATGTAGCTGTTGATGTGTTTCATCATTGTAGGCCACAGTGTCTAGGCCAAATCACTGACATGTTTGTGTCATACCATCAGATGCATGAGCACTGGATCAAAATGACTCTGTGATCAGAAATTGTTGCAGTGCCGTCTGTTTGAGTCTTGTAGTCTATGATATTGGATTACTTTGGTGTGGTAGGTGATATGGTTCCTGCTGATGACATCAACCACTTCAATTTTGCCTATTCTCCAGGACAATGTCTGGCAAATCCCTTCCTTCCATGGTCTGTCAGGTCTGTACCTGTAAATATGTTCATTTACTCATTATGATTATATAATTTATGATTTGCAATATTTCAGACATATTGCCAGCCTATGTGCGGAACACTGTATTAAAATTTCTTTTTTGACCAGACATTTGTATGTATGTGTTTATGTGGGATGGTTGTAATCCTGAGATGGACTATGTGTACATTCAATATATCCCATCCCATCTTGAACAAGTACCTTGGATCATCCTCGTATGGTTCACATGGCCTGACAAATCTACATGGCTAAATATTAAACTAAAAACAGCAAACAATGAGTCAGTGACGGGTGATTTGATTTGGAAGCTATGACAAACAGAAAAAGCATGGGGCATGACCCAACAAAAAAACAAATGTGAAAGGGTCCATCATGATGAATGAAATTATTGGAGTAGATGCCACACCATTGGAAGTCCAAAGTACAGAGTACTCCTTCCATTGGAAATGGAAGGTAGTTCAGGATCAGTCCACAGAGTGAATGTGCGACACACAAAGGAGGGCCTTAGGGTAGAGGATTGTTGCAGGCATTGGTGGATGTCTTGCCATCCGCACCTCCTGGATTGTTTGCTGGACATCCCTGCTTGCGAGGGGGGTATCAGCTACTGCAGAGGCAGGGGTGTCTCCAGCTATTTGCATCTCTGTCAGGCCCTCCTGCTGTGTCTGCCACAGATGTATTTTAGCTTTATGTACTTGCCACAGGAGGGGGCAGATGTTGGGAGTAAAGATCTGATCAGTATGGTGTTAATTTCCTGCAACACCCCTGTTAGGGTGCCCATTTCGATATTATGGGCATCCATTTTTTTCATTTATGACACTTGCAGCTACTTAATATCCCAGAATTCAGTCAACACCTGGCCCATCATGCCTTGGAACTCCTGATAGACCCCCAAGGTGAGGCTGATGGTGTCCTGGCCAACAGCAGCAACCAGGGGCCTCACTCTGCTGGCTCACAGAATCCCTGCCCGCACCCGACAACCACGAGCCTGTGCCTTTGCACAGGGTGCCCTCTCCAACTGGATCTTGGAGCTTCAATGTCCGGAGTGTTGAGTTGCACCTCAGGATCCAGGACTGGGGGGCACAAGATGGTGGTAAATGTGCTAGATACACAGGTTGGGGGTGAGCATTGTTGACTGGGATGTTGAAGCAAACAGGTCTGTGAGGTCTTGTTGTGGGTACAGTGAGATTCACTGCTGCCATCTGACCAGACACAGAAAGGCCAGGACCTTCCTCTACGTCCACAAGTCCAAGAGTGTTGTCTTTTGTGAGGGCTTCATTCAATGGGTTAGTGGTAGTCTCTTCTGTTGCCTTCATGTGCCCAGTGGCAACTCGACCTGTTGATGAAGAAATTACATTGTTAGTGGTTGAATTGTGACATCTACCTCCAAAGGTTTTATGTTACAGTAAGAAGAGACATTGGGCATAGTTAAGTTGTAGGTAATCTTATTGTGCCAAGTTACCATAGTATGGGGTTATTTGACATGACATGTGAGCCATGGCCAACCTATTTGACTCAAAGAGCTGATGAGATGTGCAGATCAGATGAACTTTGGAAGATGGCCCGAAAACGACATCTTACCACCAGTGAAGCCAACACAGTGGAGAGGCAACATATGGCTTTGAACATTTTGATGCTTAGTTGAATGTGATACAGACAAACAGAGGACTTTGTGGTATATGTGACTGGAGTCATCCTGTGCACAGTGCTGTGCCAATGTGTCTGCTACCAATGCCAATCTGGTGATGCAGCTTAAGGCCTTAGGAATACTTGTTGTACACACTGGGTAAGGTGTCATTCCCGTCCTCAATAGTTTAATTTTGGGTTAGGAGGTGAAGATGGAGCTAGGTAGACAGGCATGCCTCTGAGTTCAACATGATCTGAATCTTGGTTACTCCCAGGTGAGTAGACATCAATTGAGAGTTCCCAAACAAAAGTATTTGGACAAGTGGCCAGCGGGCTGGTGGTTTGAATTACAGAAACACAGCCTCCTGAAAATTGCAGTCAGGTCACTCTCTCTACTACACACACTACACAAATGGTATCTTCCCAGATGAGTGGGCTTCAATTGAGAGTTACCAAAAAAAGGGTTTTTGGACAAGTGACCAGTGGGCTGGTGGTTGGAGTTACAGAAACAAGGCCCCTGGGAGTTGCAGTCAGGTCACTCTCTCTACTTCCTTACACTTGATATAAGTATCTGTAGGCAACCGATCCCTTGTTGCATTACCTCCCAACTTTTTTCCTGATATTTGATGCTAATCTGACAGAGTGTGTGCTCGGATCCTGCTAACCAGGACCCAGCATGTGTGTTCTTTCCCTAAACTGCATCATTTCTTCCACAATTGACATACCTGTGGCACGCAGCTAAGTCCCTTGTAAAAGGTACCAGTGGTACCAAGGGCCCTGTGGCCAAAGAGGGCCTCTAAGGGCTGCAACATCTATTATACCACTCTAAAGGACCGCTCACCAAACACATGCATACTGCACTTGCAGATTGTGTTTGTTGGTGGAGAGAAAAGGTAAAGCCGACATGGCACCCTACCCTGGGTGCCAGGCCTACAAAACACTGCCTGTGGCATAGGTAGGTCACCCATCGAGCAGGCTTCACAGCACTAAGGCAGGGTGCACTATACCACAGGTGAGGGCACAGTTGCATGAGCAATGCGCCCCTACGGTGTCTAAGTCCATCCTTAGACATTGTAAGTGCAGTGTAGCCATAGTGAGTCCGTGGGCTGGGAGGTTGTCACTACGAACTCCACAGCTCCATTATGGCTCCACTGGATGCTGGGAAGTTTGGTATCAAAATTCTCAGCTCAATAAACCCACACTGATGCCAGTGTTGGATTTATTGAAAAATGCACATAGAGGGCATCTTAGAGATGCCCCCTAGAATTCACCCAAAGCTCCAGTTTGTGGCTGACTGGTTCCTACCTGCCTGCCACCACCAGACAAGTTTCTGACCCCATGAGGTGAGAGCTTTTCTGCTCTCTGGAGTCAAGGACAAAGGCTACTCTGGGTGGAGGTGCTTTACACCTTCCCCCTGCAGAAACAGCAACACTTGGTGGTGATCCTCAAAGGCTCCTTTCTTTTGTTATGCTGACCCAGGGCACTCCATCTGGTGGAGATGCCCACAGCTTGGATCAAGGCCCACTTTTGGCAGCAGGTCCGGCAGGAAAATTTGTAAACAAGAGATTGAGTGTCCACCCCATCTGACCCCACCCCTAGGGTGCCCAGAGCTAAGGTGAACCCCTCTCTGCAGAATCCTCCATCTTGTTTTGGAGGAAGACAGCCAATAAAGTTAGCAATGTGACCCTCAGGGTCAGTTGCCATTAGCCTCTGCCCTCTGACCCCTGTAATACACCTAAATCTAGTATTTAGGGGCATCTCTAAACCCTGAACTTCCTGACGACCTAAAGACTTAAGAGCCGCACCAGCAGTGAAGACTCCAGGTGACAACAGACTTGGTCCCAGCCAAACTGACTTGGCCCCAGCCCTACCGGCCTGTCTGCAGCTTCAAACTCCAGCTAAAAGAAGATGACTCATCCTGAAGGACCAGCAACCTCTAGAACGCTCAGAGGGTTCCTGCCTTCCCTAAACCAAGAAACCTCCATCAAGGACTCCAGAACCCTCTGGATCTGAGAGTCCTGCTCACACTGCATCCAACACCCACAGCCCGAGTCCAGGTGGCCCACTGGACCAGAGAAGGTCACCAGGTAACTCCAACCTCGAGTCCATCCTGGATTGATCCGTCCTGGGCAACATGATGATGCCTCCAGCCCAAATCTAGAGGGCCCCCCTGACCGTGACTGACTCCAGTGAAGATTCCAGCGCCTAAATGTACCCCTGCATCATCAGCCCCCATGCCTTTGGAAACCCAACCAATGGTCCACTGATGTCCAGTGGGATCTCTGGTTACCTGTCCAGCTGTTAGTCTTCATCATCCAACACCCTGGAACAAGCCTGCAGCCTCTTTGTGAACCTGGAGTTTCTAATTGAAAAGCATTGGGCACCTAATGCTCTGCACCCTGCACCCAGCTGCCTCCGTGCTGCTGAGGGTGTATGTTTGGTGCTGTTCTGTGCCCCCTCAGTGCTGATCTAAACCCTAGGCCCTGTGCCCTGACACCACGGGTACTTACCTGCAAACCATTCCTTTCCAAGTGCCCCAGTCTCCATTGGATTCCATTGGGCGCCTGACACCAAGTTTGACCTCTGCAGCCAGCATGACCTGTGTTGCTGGTGGTGCACCCTTGGTGTCCCCTTGAACCTTGCCCTGTGGACACCTTAACCCCTGAAAACTGGGAACGTAAGTCAAGTAGTTACCTGTAAACTGTGTTTGTATTTTTCCTCCCTCAGGACTGAATTGCCTTCAATGATTTTTGCACTGTGTCTACTTTTGCTATTGAAAAGTATTGCTTACCTGAAACCTTTACTAACTGTGATTTAAAAACAAAGTGCATTTGAGACTTGAAAGTGATATCATTTACTTTGGCTCCTGTAAAGCCTCCTGGGATCCACTGGACTCTGTCACACTATACCTTAAATTGGTATAATATATGCAGAGCCACCTACCCACTATATCCTCCTAGGTGAGTAAACTTTATGTTAGAGTTCATTAACAGATACAAGTTGCCACTGGGCTGTTGGTTGGAGTTACTGAAACAGTACCTCCTGGGAGTTGCAGTCATGTCACTCTCTTTACTTCCCAACACTTGACATATGGTACCCTCCCAGGTGAATAACCTTCATTTGGGAGTTCACTAACAGATTATTGGGGCAAGTGACCATTGGCTGGTGTTTGGAGTTACTGAACCAGGGCCTCTTGGGAGTTGCAGTCAGGTCACTCTGTCTACTTCACAACCTACACAAATGGTATCCTCCCAGGTAAGTACACTTTAATTGAGAGTTAAGACACATGGGAAGGGGAAATTGGGCAAGTGATCAGTGGGCTGGTGGTTGGAGTTACTGAAACATGGCCAGCTGGTAGTTGCAGGCAAGTCACTCTCTATAGTTTCCAACACTTAACATATGGTATCCTCCCAGGTGAATACACTTCATTGGGAGTTTAGTAACAGATTTTTGGAGGCCAGAGACCTCTGGGCTGGTGGTTGAAGCAACAGAAATAGGGCTTCCTGGGAGTTCCTGTCAAGTCACTCCCTCTACTCCCCAACACTTGACAATTGTTGGGTATTACATATCTGTATGCAGACTGCATTTAATTTTGAGCATACATTTACATTTTGGAACATACCATGAATCCTGTGATGCTTTCTTGATAATGTGAGATTTACAGGCACCATTTGGACATACGGCATATGATGGGCCTTGGTAGCTGTGATGTTGTGTCCAATAATACACATTGACAGTGTGAAAACCCAGATACTCTGGGTATTGAATGTTGGTGTGGTAGATGAGCAAGACAGTGGCAAAGGCAGAGCTGTGAGTATGCATGACATTGAATTTTTGTGACAGTTTTTGTGTTGTAACTTACCAAACTCCCTCCCTCAGGTATTCCTGTCAAGCCCTCAGGATTCAGGATGGCCAAGACCTTCTCCTCCCAGGGAAATAGTCTTAATGGACATTGGGTGGGCCACCGCAAAGCTTCTTGGCCTCCAGCTGCTGTCTGGAGAGCGGTGAACGGACCTTGCCCCTGAGGTCATTCCACCTCTTCCTGATGTCTTCGTTTGTGTTCAGGATTGTGCCAACGGCATTCACTCTGTTGACTATCCTGTCATATATTTCCATTTTCCTGCTGAGGGGAGTGTGCAGGACTTGGGCTCCAAACAATTGTGGCTTTACTCTTATGATTTCATCCATCATGACTCTCATCTCATCTTCTGAAAAACAGGGATTTTCGGAACATGACATGGGGGACAACTAAAGTGGTTAAGAGGGACTTAGGGAGTGAACAGACAAAAGTGTGTGTAGGGTGTTCCACAGGATGGTGGAAAAAGGGGTGCCTAATCCATGAAAAATTCAATATACGGTGGTTGGAGTCCTTTGGCTTACTGAGGGAATGCATAGGATTGTGGTCTGTGAAGGGATGTGGTTTGCAAGTGTCTCCACTGGACCAATGTGTGTCAGCAGTGTTGTTTTTTAATTCATCCAATGTGCACTTGTTTGTTACTTTGCTGGATGTGTACTGCAGTGGTCAACCGCCATTGGCTAACCTCCGCGAGGAGACCCCCCACTGTGACTGTGTGTTTGTTATAGACTTGGTAGTTGGCCGTGGTTCTCACAACGCTGGAGGTCTGACCGCCTAGATACAAGTCGCCTTGCCACTGGAGGTCTGCCTTTTTTGCTTGGCGGGCGGCGGTCCAGCCTGTTTGCATCATAATACAGCGGTCTTGGGACCGCCAGCGCAGCAGTCTTTTCAGACCCACCAACATGGTGGTCTGGCAGTCTGACCGCCAAACTTGTATCAGACCGTTAATCATCAAAATATAACTAACGTTACATAATTTAATATAGCATATGCGTACATTACTAAAACAATGCACAAAAATGCAAAACAACCTACTCTTCTAAAACACTAACAGCAATACATCTAAATATATGAAAAACCCAGAAACATTGGTTAAATGGGATTTCATGGAAAAACTATTTCATGAAATATGATTACTGAAAAAAACATTTTATTTTAACTGTTTAATGGAAATGTTCAGAATGAATGGCATTTACCTTTTCATAGAAACCTATTCATATACATTCTTTTTGGTTGAAATTTACTTTTGAATGCTTATTTTTTAAGTGTGAATGCAATGGTTGCAGGTCTTACTTTCAGAAAACGTTTTATCTGAGATATTTATTTCAGTGCTTTACTTCAGGGGACATTTCATATGTATATATTTTACACTGTCAAACAATTACTTTGAATGCTTTTAATTTGCTGGCCTATCACCACTCATAAACATCATCCATCACTGACCCTTCAATTCCCTAAACACCATCAATCCATGCTTCCTAAAATCCCTCACCACACTTAAACTACACTCATCCTAGAAGCCTAAAAGCCCCTCCACCATCCCTACAATATAAAATCACTCACTACCCCTAACTCCACCCAGCGCTGAACCCTAAAAACCCCTTTCAACACCTAAGTCCCACCTATGCCATACATTTAAAACATCTCATCACACCCAATCCATCTCTGAATCCTAAAACAACCTCCCAGCCTTTAAATGCCAGCCATCCAGACCTGTAAGAACTCATCACCCTAAACTAATCATCCCTGAACCCTAAAAACCAATCTGCATCTAAACTCTACCCATCCCTGAATCCTTAAAACACCTCACCACCCGAAACTCTACCCCATCTTGAACCCCAAAAACCCTTCACTATCTCAGCCACTACCCATACTTGAACCTTAAAAACCCTCACAAGCCCTCAACTCCCCCATCCATGAACCCTAAAACCCACTCAACACCCTTACATTCTACCCATCCCTGAAACCTAAAAACACCTCACACACCCAAACACCACTCATTTGTGAACTCTAAAGGCCCTTCACCATCCCTACACTAAACCCATCTCTGAACCCTAAAAACCCATTGCTATGCCTGTACCTAATTGATCATGGCCCCTAAAAATCCCTTAGCTCCCTAAACATTACCCATCACTGAACTCAAAAACCTCACAGGAGTCTTAAACTCTACCCAAGTTTAATGTAATTTTGAATTGTTCTTTAAAATTATTTTTTTATCTTTTTGTATTTCCTTAAAATTGTCTTTCCTTAAAATTGTTTTTCCATGATTTGGTTTCTACCAAACTAGTTTCTCAGTTTTTGTTTTCCATTAATTCACACACACCCAGAAACAACACTATAACCAACTTTTAAATCTCACTCCCAAATCCCCTCTGCCCTCAAAATCCTTAAAAAAGGACTTACATGTTCTAGTGAACAGGAGCACCCTACTGCAAACTGGTTCCAGGAAGATAGATTCAAAATAACAGAAATAGATTACAAAATAGAAGGAAGCAGTACAAAAATGGCCACTAAATGAAATTTTTTTAAAAAATTTCCTGAGAGAATAGAATATGAAATAATGTAAAAATGGCTCATAAATGTTTAAACAAAAATCGAAATAATTAGTAAAAATGTAAATAATCTCTAACAATATTATGAAAGTTATGAAAAAATGTAAAATATACATTAAGTAATAGTATAAAATATATACAATATATTTAATATTGAGTAATAAACCATATGTTGAAATAATGTTAAAAATATGTATACAAAAGGTTAAGGCATAAAAGAACTGGTAACAATAAAAAACAACAGTTGAAAAGGTACAACATACAAATGTATATAAAATATGATGTACATTTTTTTATTATTAAAAACTAATAAAAATGTTTTGCTTACTTGACTTTATACTTTTTATTTTTACTTAAAATAAATGTTTCAAAATGTAAAACTATAGAACAAAAATTGAAAAGAAATAAAACAATGTGTGATACCACTTTAATAAATTAAATTTGGGGAAGGTGTTGGACACTAAAGGTGTGACATTTACTATTCCCACTCGATCTAAATAATTTGGAGAAGGTGTTGGACACTAAAGGTGTGACATTTACTATTTGCACTCCAGTCTAAACAATTTATTTGGGGAAAGGTGTGGGACACTAAAGGGGTAACATTTATTGTTCCCACTTCAACTAACACCAATTTTGGGGAAGGTTTTGGATAATATTCCCACAGCAGTGTAAACCAACTTGGGGAAGGAGTTGGACACTAAAGAGATAACATTGACTATTCCCACCATAATATAAACTAATTTATGGGAAGGTGTTGAACACTAAATGGATGACATTTACTATTCCCACTCCAACCTAAACCAACATGGGAAAGATGCTGGACATTAAAGGGGTGACATTTACTTTTCTCACTCCAATCTAAATCAACTTGGAGAAGGTGTTGGACCCTAAATGGGTGATATTTACTATTCCCACTCCAAGGTCAGGCAATTTGGGGAAGGTGTTGAACACTAAAGGGATAACATTTACTATTCCCACTCCAATCTAAACCACTTTGCGGGAAGGTACTAGACACTTAAGGGGGAACATTCACTATTCCCACTCCAACAGAAACCAATTTGGGGGAAGGTGTTGGTTGGACTCTAAAGGGGTGACATTTACTTTTCTCAGTCCAACCTAAACCAACTTGGGGAAGGTGTTTGACACTAAAGGAATGACATTTACTATTCTCACTCCAATATAAACCAACTTGGGGATGGCGTTGGACACTAAATAGGTGATATTTTCTATTCCCACTCCAACCTAAACCAATTTGGGGGAAGGTGTTGGACACTAAATGGGGGCATTTACTATTCCCAGTCCATTCTAACTCAACTTGGGAAAGGTGTTGGACACTAAAGGGTAGACATTTACTATTGCCAATCCAACCTAAACAAATTTAGGGGAAGGTGTTGGACACTACAGGGGAGACACTTACTATTCCCAGTCCAATCTAAATCAACTTAGCAAAGGAGTTGGACACTAAAGGGGAAACATTTACTATTCCCACTCCAACCTAAACTAATTTGGGGGAAGGAGTTTTACAATTAAAGGGGGACATTTCTTATTATCACTTAAATCTAAACTAATTTGGGGAGGGTATTGGACACTAAAGAATTCATATTTACAAACACTTCAAAATAAAACAGATTACACACCTTATTACAAAATAAATATATTATATACACAATCAAAATTCCACAGTCTCACATATTTATTTGGATATAAAAACACACTAATCTAACCTGCAAATTACTACAAATAACTTTAAATTGATATTTATACTTTAAATTATGAAATTAACATTGTAATGACTATTGAAACGTAATATATAGTTGAAAATATTCACTACCACTCATAACCTTTAAAAAATGCAATGAACATTTCTAATAGAAAATGACCAATCATATATGTAATAGATTTTTAATTTTATATTTTAAAATATTTTCAAAAATGTAACTTAATATTAAATTTAAAAAACTTTTAAAAATGTGTTTGTAATATTTTGTAATACTTATTTTTTATTATAATAAAATAATATCAATATATATCTTAATTAACATAAAATTGAAAAATATAAAAAAGTGCTATAAAAATAAATTTTACATTTCTAAAGTATTAATTTGCATATTTTTAAAATGATTAGCTTACAATTGGAATTTAAAACATTTGTTTTTCTAAAGATCTACCCACCCTTAGCCCCTCAAAAACCAATATCCTGCTATTAAACAAAATCAATAATTAATTATATTCAGTAACACAATTAAAAATACAAATTTCAACAATTTGACAAGTAAAATAAATTATCATACTAAAAACACAAATAAAAAAACAATAAACACATACAGTTAAACAAACTACAATACATTACATAGTGATTAACACTTATAAACGATATCAAATATAACAATATTTTCTACATCAATATTTTTTACAACAATATTAAAAACAACACTAAAAACAATATTTTTACCTTTGATATTCCTGTCCACGATATTTTTGATATCCCAATATTCCTGACACAATATTTTTGTAGCACCATATTTTTTCCTGACATTTTGTCCAAACACCCAAACAAATTCTTTACACCCAAACAAATTCTTTACAAGACATAACCCTGATGCGATCCTCCTTCAGGAGATCCACCTGGAGGGGACTTAGGACCAGATTATGAGGCTGGCGGTCTCTCACAGTGGCTGTCAGACCACTGCGGCTGTGGCGGTCTCATTGCCACATTATGAGGACGGTGGGCAGACCCCTCAACCTCCTGCCATCCCTGCCAGGCTCTCAGATGTCAACAGGCTGACAGGGGTGCAGGTTGCAATCTGCCAGGGTGGCACTGAACTCAGTGCCGCCCTGCTGAATACAACCTTGTTCTCCGCCACAATTTTCATGGAGCTTGGAGCAGCAACGGATGACCTCCGCACTCTACTGGACCATGGCGAAACAGCAGCCCTCATCCTCCTCAACCTCTCTGCCGCCTTCGACACTGTCTCCCACACACCACCTTGGGCACCAGATTACATGATGTTGGTATCTGCGTCAAAGCCCTGGAGTGAATCCGCTCATTCCTCACCGGCCGAACCAAGAGAGTCAGGCTCCCACCTTTAACCTTGAAGCCAACGGAAACCAGATGTGGAGTTCCCCAGGGTTCTTCCCTGAGCCCCACCCTCTCCACTGTCTACATGACCCCGCTCGCCGAGATCGTCAGACAACATGGGCCCAACATCGTCTCATACGCCGATAAAACATAGCTCATTCTCTGCCTCACCGACAAACCATCAACAGCCAAAAGAACTTTCACAACGGAATGAAGGCAGTCGACGACTGGATGAGAGACACCTGCCTCAAGCTCAACTCGGACAAGATGGAGATCCTCATCCTGGGCCTCGCCACTCCTGCCTGGGATGACTCTTCATGGCCCAGTGCCCTCAGAACTGCCACATCTGCTTCTGACCACGCATGCAACCTTGGCATAATTCTCAACTTGTCATTGTCCATGGCCTGCCAGGTCAACGCCGTCTCATCCTCATCCTCATGCTTCCACACTCTCCGCCTGCTCCGGATGATCTTCAAGTGGATACCCGCTAACGCAAGAAGAACAGTCACCCAGGCACTCGTCAGCAGTAAACTCGACTACGGCAATGCACTCTATGCCGGAATCATCAAGAAACTCCTAACTAGACTCCAGAGAATACAAAACACCGCGGTCAGACTGATCCTGGACATACCCCACCACAACCACATCTCTGCCCGCCTGAGAGACCTACACTGGCTCCCATCAACAAACGCATCACGTTCAAGCTCCTGACACACGTGTACAAGGCTCTTCACAACTTCGGACGTGCCTACCTCAACCACCACCTCTCCTGCTACACACCCTCCAGGCAACTCTGCCCTAATCAACTGGCCCTCACCACCATCCCTAGGATCCGGAAGAACACGGCTGGAGGAACATCCTTCTCCTACCTGGAACACGATGCTGCTCCACCTCCAGCGGTCCCCCTGGCTGGCTCAGTTCAGGAAGGACTTCAAGACCTGGCTCTTTGACTGACCCGTGCCCCCCTGGTAGCCCCTTGAGACCCCCAGGTGATGTCACGCTTTATAAATGATGATTGATTGATTGACCCTGTTAGGAGTTTGCTGGATGGGTGTTTCTGTCCGCCAAACTCTTAATCAGCCCCTAAGTGTGGTTTTCTTGGTAGGGGTCAATATAAAGTTTTGATCTATTCAGGGATCACGTCAGGCTCATGGGGGACCAGCGTTTTAAGCCCGAGGTCGCTCCCATTAGTGGTGACTCGTGAGTGGGGGGATCCAGAGGCTTGTATTGAGCAATCATTGGAGGATGGAATGAAGAAAAGATTGCAATGACATAATTATACTTCCCCCCTGGGCCTGATGTGCATGGGACTGGAAAAGCTGAGTTATTCATAGCCCAGGTCCTGGATGCCATGCAGGTCATAGGGTGAGACCTCAATCTTACATTGCATGTCAATTGTTACTTCTGAACACCAAGGTCACAAGAGGAATGTATGATGGAACAATGCATGCACCAACCAAGCATGCCTGAACAACGTGGTCGGAACAACGACTGCGTTGTTTCCACGAATGCCTTTAACACGCATGCCTTTACAACAATTTTTCATTGTAAAGGCATGCCTAGTAAAGGCATTTGTGGAATGGCATGTGTGGTTTTCGCTAATTCAGTGTAAATCTAACTCCATATTTATACTTTGGCGCTAGATACATCTAGTGCCAAAGTTATGGAGTTAACATAATTTTCTGGACATGGAAACCTACCTAGCGTCAATGAGATGCAAGGTAGGCGTTCCCGTGCAGAAAACAATGGTATGGCCCATGCGCCATATTTATACCCCGTGCTAAAATCATGCACTGGGGAATGGGGGCCTTAAATAATGGCGCTAAGCGCCATTATTTAATGCCTGGGTATGGGCATGCGTTAGGGGACCTGTGGGCCTATTTCCATGGTCTGAGACCATGGAAAGAGCCCACAGGTGCCCTTCCCTGGCCCCAGGGACACCCCCACCCACACCAGGAAGACACCTAAGGATGGGGAGACCCCATTCCAGGTAAGTAGAGATAAGTAGAGGTGAGTATATATAATTTTTTTAAGTGCCATGGGGAGCCTAACTGGGGCCCCCCTAAATGCCACTGTGCCCAATGGGCATGCCCAGGGGACATAAGTCCCCTGGCCATAGCCATTGGGGTGGTGGTCATGACTCCTGTCTTAACTAACACAGCATTCATGTCCATGGGGTTTTAACGTCAGAAAAGGCAGCTAGTCTGGTTAGAGGCATTATTTATGCCTCTGCCCATAATAGCGTCATCCTTTGACGCTAAACTCCCTGTTCCCCCTACGCTTTCCCCAGCATCCTTTTTTATGACGCTAGCCGGGCCTTACCGCTGGCTACCATCATACCATAAATATGACACCCAGCTGGCGTCTTGGGATGGCGCTAGCCAGCGGAAAAACGTTTTGACGCTGCATTAGCGCAGTTTAGAGTCATAAAGAATAAATATCCCCCTTAGTCTGGAGCGAGTGTTGATGGCTGCCAAAGCTGAGGAGAGTGCTGAAAGACAAGCTGCTGGCATGGAGACTAGAGGTGTCCAGAGCGAATCAGTCATGAGTGAGAGAAGTAAGCCAAAGCAAAAGTCTGAAGAACACAAAGTGATGTGCACCCATCAAAAAAAAGTTATGTTTTAGATGAGGATTTTCGTTTCCACATGAAGGAGCATGTACTGTCATTGGACAGATATGTAAAGGCTGTGAAAAAGAGAACCATTTTGTAACGATGTGTAGAGCGAAGGAAAAAGTAAGTGCATCATGGTGCAAGACAGAATGGCCACCAGAACGTTCCAGAAGCAACGTTCGACGTGCACCTTCAAGGCCAAGTGTCGACATCAGTTGTGGAAATTTATACTACACGAAGTCCATCATCATCTAAATCAGTGGTTCACACCCTGTGGTCTGGGGACCCCTGGGGGTCCGCGAAGCCTTCTCAGTGGGTCCATGACTGCTTAGAAAATTAAATAATATTAACAGATTAGGTCCCCAGCTTTCAGTAATGACTCAATGGGGGGGGTCCCCGGATTCCAATTTTGATTCAGTGGGGGTCCCTGGGTTCCAGTAATGATAACGTGGGGTCCACAGAAGTCAAAAGGTTGGGAACCACTAATCTAAATCATTGTCAAATAGTTCTTCCCTTTCATTTTCAAGTAAAAGTGAGGAAAGTGACTGTGCCATGTTGATATTTACCGCAGAGGAATGTGCGCATGTTGGACTGGTTGCAGAAAACAAAATGTCAGTCAAAGAAAAGTCGACATGCCAAAGCAGCAGTCATGCAAACACTGTCCAACGATTAGACTGAAAATAAATGGTGGGTCGATACCTTTCATTATCAACAGTGGTGCGTTGATAAACATAAGGAGAAATACAATGAACTATCTCCATTACAAGGTCTTATGCCATCGAAGACCAAAGTGCATACATGGGCTGCATTGACACCCATGAAAAGTCAAGGGTCATTTGTAGCGACAATAAACATAAGGAAATGTGTCAAGTGCCTGTTTACTCAGTTTCAATACGGCTGCTGTTATGGGACTGATTTCTGTGAATTACAACATTAATGCTCAACACCAAATAGTAAGTCAATTTCCTTTGCTGTTCATTGTATGGTACAACAACAGTGAGGTCCCTGTACTCCCTGAAAGGAGTTGGTGCCAGGACGTATTGTCACCTAGGCAAACCTCTTTGCTGATCAAAGGCTCTGGTATGTAATTATAATTCCATGTCTGATATATACATCATATATCCAAGTAAGTACCTGTAGGTTATTGTTCCTTTATTTTAAAGCACAGGACCACACCACAGAACAAACAAGAGAGAGGGAGCATCAAAGATGAGAAAGAGGAGACCATCAGTTACAGAATATGGTTGAGTAAAAGCAGTGTGAACCTAGAAACCATAGTCGGGAACTGTAGGGCACTTTCTTCAGTATTAAGGTTGTTCTTCTCCTCCTCCTAGGAAACAGGAAGTATTTCCGAAGTCAAGAAGGCAATCCTCAGATCCAGAGAGCCACACGTTGTCTCTCTCTCTCTTTCTTTTGTCATCTCCTTCTCTTTTCCCACCTGGGGTTGCAGGCTTGGCTGAGTTACCCTCTCGTTCTGGCCTGCAGTACTGGGGAGAAATTGGGAACTAGCATCTGGCTAAACTCACCTCCACAGAAAAACAGGTTATTGAGAGACGGTAAGGGCCTGATTTCACTCATCCCGTCTGCTGAACTTCCAAACGGGGAGGCTGCCGCCATACAGGCTACCTCCCGTCGTGCCCATTACGACTTTCCTGCTGCTGCCTCTTGTGACCCTCAAAGTCCCACCCTTACCACAGGCTGGCCTGCTACTCACAGTGCCCCAGACGCTTCTCATGGCTCTCCTCAAAACCTAGATACATTGTTAATTATAGCCTAAACACAGTTGAAGGTGTAAATGGAATGTTTAGCCAAATATTACCATATGATTGTTCACATCTTGGTGGATAGATATTGTGTTCTTTAAGTCCTTGCTATTGTGGAAGATAAGGAGGGCGAGGGCTAGCATTTTCTTGCTGTTAATAAGGGCAGGCTATGGAGTTATCGCATTCTTTTTTTCTGCTGAATGTGCCAGGCAACACAGAATGTTTTTCACAGGAGGGCAACATATTGGGGGCATATGTACAAGCATTTACACGTTCTCTCTCTCACCACTACTGTTCGGTGCCGTAGAAGAATTTAATCGTCAAGATATCATCTGACATCAACAATGTGTCCTAAATATAATTTACAAATATATCGCCTCATTTTAATTAATAATAGAAAATGTACATGTGTCAGAAGGATGCCCTAGTGCTTGATGTCTACATGTGTCAAGCCCCTAGTAAAATTTCATTGACATTTCTACAGACTGACAGATTGATAGAATTAAAAATATGGCTATTATATCAATGTTAGGTTCTGAGGAAAGTTCTGTGAACTTTTGCTAAAGGACTACAAAGTGCTTACGCTCCGTATGTTTTGTAGAATATGTATACTTTGATTACAAATGACATCACTCGCGTTCCTAGTGGAATTTATATTTAAGACACAATTGTAACATGGTCATAAGAACATATGATCATGGATATAACGCTGATTCTGCACAGCACACAAATCAGAACTGCTCCTACTACCTATGATGCTGAGTGCCCTGACCTGGTTATGACCCCTTCTGACATTTGACCATCTGTAGAAACTGTGCAAAATTCCTTGCACTGTTTGAAGATGCCTTCTAATGTTACATGCCCATGAGCACATCAACATAGGATTAATCTGTTCCATGTGCATTTGTGTTGGTCTATTTAGTTTCTTGAACGTTCATCAGTTTACGAAATATACTGCTGTATTTATAGGCCCCTAGCACCACAGGAGCGTCACTTTTAGTGATGCTCCTGTGGCGCTAAGCACAACGCCGTATTTACAAGGTGGCGTTAAGCCACTTTTTGTGGCTTAACGCCACCTTGTAAATACGGCCCCTTCTCACACATCACTGTGCGTGGAAGGGGAGTGCAATGGGTGTTGCTGTGGGCGTGCCACAGCAACACCAATTGCATTTTAATGCTGCCTCAGATTTATGAAATCTCATAAACCAGAGGCAGCGCCAAAATCTAACACCACCCCCAGGGGTGGAGTTAGCAGGGCGAAACGAGGAGGAATACTTTTATACCTCCTTGTTTTTTGCTTTTTCTATGCGTGCTGCATTCAGCTGAACGCATAGAAAAAGGAAAATTCCAGAAATTATTGTTTATATGCGGGAAGGTGTCCCTTCCTGCACATAAACAATCATTTGAACATGACGCTTTGGCACTTACACAGAAGTGCTAAAAGCGCCATTAGTGATTGTTTATGTGCAGGAAGGTATACCTTCCCGCACATAAACAATCACATACCTCAACACAGACATCCTTGCACGATGGTGCAAAGATGCCTGCGTTGGCAGCTAAATTTAGCACCAGCGCAGGGGGAAACGCAGGGGTGCGCTGTATTCCCTTAAATACGGCACATACCTGCGTTTCTAAAGTGATGCAGCGCAGCGCTGGCAATTTTGGGGCAGCACCGCGCTGCGTCACTTTTCTTTAAATCTGGCCCATAGCTCGTTAATGTTAGTATCCACATAGCCAATCATCCACCTATTCATCCATCTTTCTACCAATATTCTTACTCATTCTTTTACCTACACATTCACCCATCAACTACTATCTATTAATGTATTAATCCATTCATCTGCAATCGCATGCATCTCCCTATCCCAATCACTCAACTAAATACCTACTTTACGTATCAATCACTCACCCACCCCATACATCATCTACTCATCCCTTAATACACTTACTGATCCATCCATCCTTTCACTAATTCGTCCACTCACCATTCATCCATTAACCCACTTTTCATCTATCGCTCAATCACTTCACCCATTTATCCATTCACACACCTACTCAAAATAATCAATCCAGTGCTCAGCCGTGCACTGTTACTCTCTCTTTTATTCGTCTATGTACTTAGTAATCATAAATGTGCTCATTCACCATCGACATACTCACCCGTCACTCATAAACCAACATCAATCAAATCATTCTTCATCCATCAAATCATTCACCATCTTGCCAATCATTTACCCATTCACACACATTTCACGTGGTTAACTACGTACTTACTTGTTCACTTACTTACTGATCTATATAGAAACCACTCATCCGCTACTCCTCTGCTAGAAATTGGGTTTCTGGTTGACAGAGGTATGCACCCTGATCAAGCAGAAACCACAATCCTAGCCAGGGTAAGTCACAAACACACCCTAAATTAACTTGTGCTCACCCTGTGATAGCTTGGCACAGAGCAGAGTGGCTTAACGTAAGAGATAATGTGTAAAGTATTTGTTATGTTATGAAAATTTATAGAGCGCACAGCTACCCTAAGGACTCCCAGCGCTACACTTGTGCAACACTTCAAACAGTAAAACAGTAAAAACACCACACAAAAGAATACCACACCTGGTTAGAAAAATATACCTTATTTTAATAAATAAAACAAGACCAAAACGACAAAAATCCAATAAGTGGAACTTGAGATATGAATTGTTAAAGAATAAACTATAGAAAAGAACTTAAAAGCAAAAAGCGCCATCCTGTCCTGATGGGCCATCAGGTACCATCAAGTCACACCTACACTCCCATACTGTGTGGCTGTCTAGAGGGAATACACATACTGTCACCCACCCAAGACAAGTGATCACAGACAGATTGCAGGCACACAGGGCTAAGTGCAGGAACATGCCATCTTTCTAAAAGTGACATTTTCAAAATGGTAACAATAAATCTGACTTTACCATTAAACAGGAAAGGTGAGAAATTAAAAAATCGAGAGCATCCCAGAAGGGCTTGTAAAAACTGGACAGAGTACTGCTGCTCAAGCCTTGGCGGGGATGCATGCACTGTACTGTTATCAAAGAACCCTCCCTGCTACTGGTATGATTCACAATCCCTCTGCTTCCCACCAGCACATAATACATTTTTTTAAACAATGTTCCAGGCTGAAGACCATTGTTAAGGTTGCTAAAGTCCACTTCCATTAATGTTGCTTCCCACTTCTACCACTAGCATCGCCTGAAGTTTGCATCAGCACCGACCAAAGTTTTCTGTATTCTAAACATTTTTCCGACAAGTTGTTTGCTTGGTTGTGTGTGGAGGGGCGCCTTCATTTTTTACTTAGAGTCTCCACTGTTGTATTGCTAGCTCACTCAACAGATTGGTATCTTCCATAGATGAGAGCAAATAACCCCAAAGGAGGCAAAGACCCTCTAGTCCAGTAAACTCTGCTAAATCTAACACATTAGAAGACGGACAGCTGGCACTTTCGGACAGTGGTAGGGCGTAATACCCGCTCGGGTATAAAGCTCTGTTTGCGGGGTAAGGCGCTCCGCTTCCGCAGGAGGAACTCAGAGGTGTTCTCCTCTAAGAAAAGTTTGAAGACATGGGGGGTTATTCTAACTTTGGAGGAGGTGTTAATCCGTCCCAAAAGTGACGGAGAAGTGACGGATTTACCACCAGCCGTATTACGAGTCCATTATATCCTATGGAACTCGTAATACGGCTGGTGGTATATCGGTCACTTTACCGTCACTTTTGGGACGGATTAACACTCCTCCAAAGTTAGAATAACCCCCATGGTCTTCTAGTGCATCTGACAGTGCAGTTCTCTCTTAAATTGGATAAAAAGCCGCAGCCTCTGAAGGGGAACACATTACATTTTCGGGAACGTTCAATGCCCTGCACCAATTTCCCCCCATCCTTCTTTCAGGCCAACTTTACTCCTGGTCAGAATTGACAGGAGACTCCCAGGGGTCACTGTCACATTCACCAGCAGGCGTGTCACCGGTGTGGCCTCTGAACGAAACCGCTCAATGTTGATCCATATGGCCGGATCCATGTTAAATATTTAGGATACTCAAGTCATACAATTCCATGCAATTTCTATAAATGGGAATAGATAAAACAATGGCTATCCTGAACATGTGGCATGGACCCAGCCCTTCTGGACCACAACACCGGCCAGCCTTGAAAGATACAGGAAAGTCAAATGAGGTCCCTCACCCAACTCTGAAAGTCCCTAACAGTTCCCATTGGCCCTGGACCTCTGTGAGTGTTTTTATTTCAAATTGTTTTATTTTACCCGGTGCTACATGGCCTCTTTACAAGGCTCCTGAGTTAATATTTTCTATATTGTGCATTTAGAACTCTGACTCGAGCTATTGTGTTGCTTACTCTGAGCTGAAACGTGCATATAAATAAAATAAATGATGTCTCCGGGGTCTGTGCAGAATTAAAGATGCCCGTGTTTCCTAAAGTGACTCAATTAGACTAAAGTATTATAGGACCTAACTGGCAGCCTAATGTAATAAATTAATTCGACAAATCACTTTCTGCATAATTCATAACTGTGCATATGAATTAATTCGAGAACCGCCTCACGGAGATGCTGAAAGCAGGCTCTCTGATCAGCGCATTTGGTTTCACGGAGGCCCGCTCCCTGAGCGTCATTTCATATTAGGAATTCTCTGCACTGATGTTGCATTTACAACACATGTCAGAGAGGAAAAGACTAATTTCTGTACCTCGCTGGCTGCAGTGACGCTGGCACCTCATCTCTCTAACCTGAAATTACAGGCTGTGATGAATTACAAATTGGTTTCCCTACATTAACGCACTAATGGCTTTTATCGCAATATAATCAAGTTTCCAGATATTGTACGTGATGGGAAAGCTATTGGAAATAATTAAAGAAGGTGCTTTATTAATGTGATAGTTGGACCAGGTGGTGTGTAGCTCCCTTCCCCACTCTCTTTTTTATAGCCACTGAGGCTGATTCACAAAAGTATTTATTACTACAGGAAGTAGTACTACAGGAGTACTCTTTTATGTATTCTTACAGGTGTTTGAGGCGTCTAACGTCCTATTAGTAAAAGTACATAGACAGCACAGACCTTTAGTTTATACATGGACTATTTGTATATGAATATTCCCAGGATATTCCCTTTTTTTTTGGACCATTTTCGACCTCTGTGAGGCTAATTCACAAAGTCACGAAAGAGTGTGTAAAAGAGTAGTACAGGAGTACCAGCTTATGTTCTCCTAAGTGCCTTTGTGAACAGGCCCCATGCTCCTTAGCTTAAGGGATGCTCTGATAAACAAGCACGGGCCCACTCACTAAGGCGTTTTGCTCACACATTCATGATCTCAGAGGGCTCCCAAGAGGCGAGGATTAAATGGTTGACCATCTAAACGGTCCTAATTTTCTGTGTGCCCTTTTCCCAAACTGGGGACAAACTGTATCAAGTTGGATGGAGGTTGGGGAACACCTAAACGTATCCAATTAAAATAAAGTGCTAGTCCTAAAACAAGAAGTGGGGGGACTGACTAAGTTAGGCAGTATGGAAGTCACATCTTGGCACGTGACATCACCATGTGTGGCCGCATGTGGAATCACAGGGAGTGGCATCACAACCTCACATGAAGTGGCATCAGACCTTAAAACCTCACACACACGTTTAGCAGTTCTATCATGAGTGCATTTGAGCACATCACAATATTTAACAAATTAGATTTTGAGTCTGCGTTGTGCCAAAAAAGTGATTGAACCCAACTCAAAATCTGAGCCTCAACATTTACATGTATTTTTTAACACCCTGCCACAAAGAAATTCACAGCAAGGAGAACTGTGGCAGTAACTCTATTCTGCCTAATTGGTTGCAAAGTCTGTATTTTAAAATATCTTATGGGGTTAAGGCACGAGCATCAGAGATTTTTGTGTGGTGTGCCAACTAAATCTCAGAAAATGATAATAATGGTAAAATAACTCTGGGGGTTAATGTATTTGCTGGAGAGATCTGTGTTTTTGTTCAGTCCCAATTGTGAATCAGAGTATCTTAGAGGGTTAATGTATCTTCTGCAAAGCACACCATATAACATGCAGATTACATTTATTTTATGTAGCTAGGTGAGTGTGTTACTGCTTTTAACACAAAGATCCTTTTGTTATTTGCAGTTCATAAATAGTAATCCTTCTAAAAAGGACAGTGAGCTGTGAAGGACATGGGATTCGCACACCTTGTTACCCTCACTGTTTTATGTAACACATTCTGTACATCGATGTACACATTTATATGATTTATTGTCAATGTATAATCTGTATGCGTGATGTAAAGCGCTCTGACACCCTGCACTTTGATGAGGAGTGCTATAATGCTTTAAAAGAAATAAAACAAAATAGTGGTATTTAAATAGTTATGTGGTGAATACTGATATAAACTGACACAGCTGGCATTCATACTGTGCAAGCATATCTCTTGCATGCAGGGACGGAACAAAGTCAAAAGCATGCTTCTCTGAAGTGCCTGCGAAGTGATAACAAGGTGAGCCTCAGTGGTAGTAACAATATTCCCTGCAGCCCCCGGAGGTGGGACCCCTTGCCTGCTGCAAAGAACTTGTACCATGCACTGAGTGAACTATGAGAAGTGCTTCAAAAAAGAAATGTGTGTCAAAGAGGGGCTAAGGATAGGTGAGGGGCACTCTTGGAGAGTGGTGGAGAGGGAATTTGTGGAGAAAAGGTGGAGGGTGCCAAAAAAGACTGACACACCAGCTCCACCAGCGCTAAAGCCGTCCCTGCGTGGGATGCCCCTTCATGTATTTTGCAGGAGGGCCCCTCAAGTTTTGATACCCCACTGGAGAGACTTTGTATCCTCTCCATTGCATTTGCATTTAGGTGCGCGGCTCCCCATAACTCCCATCCAGGATGCTCTGTCAAAAGGAGACTTGATGGACCCTAAACTTTGCGGTTTTGTTATGGGCACATCTGCAGTCTAATAACCCCCTCCCTGTCTGCATGTTGCTTCTCGGAACGAAAGCAGACAACATGCAGGCCCTGCTTAATGTGTCCCAATGTCTGAAATTTACACCGGGACAAGTTTAACATATTTCTGTGGGGTCCAACCTCATGGCAGTGTAGATGGTGTCTACCCTGTGAAAATAGTGGATAAAAGCCATCTACCCATGTACACCCTCCACTAGTGCCCTGACACAAACAATACCTACACTCACCATAGACCTTTTTTAAACATATATATTATTACAACATGCACACTTTATGCATCCTGCTGTCAGGTTTAATTCAAATAAAAAGAAATATTCACATAATATAATAATATTGCCAGGATATCAGCTAAAGAATAGTTAAAACATTCAATTAAATATACATACATATAGGAAAAACATACTTCTGGACATTATCACGAAACCACAGAAACTAGCAGTTTCCTCGCCAGATCTGTCTGACTCGTTGAAGGCCATAATTGCCCTGCTAAATGTACATACACCTCAATTCACTTGCTCCTTTTTAAGGGAAAAAACTATTTGATGATGTTCTAAACAGGGGTGTTTTCAAAGTGTCCATAAATCAGGTTTTCAGCCTTGATTACTCCATAGAAATGGCACCAAAAGTCTCCCATGTAGACTATATGCATTTCGATCTCAAAGAGTATAAGTTTCCAATGAGACCTGCTTGATATTTTTCTGTTTTTGCATACTAATTTCTTTTTATCTTAATTGATTAACTTAAGTTTGCTGATTTTTTGTTTTGTACGCACTCCGCACACCGTATACTTTCTGTCTAAAAAAACATAAATGTCCCAGAAAGCTAAGCTTCCTGTGCAGTCACTCTGGGAAGACAGTAGCAACTTTGTGGAGCATTTCCTACAGGAGGAATACACATATGGTTGACGATTCACACTTCTGGTTGACCTGGAAAATGTCATGCTAAAAACAGGTAGGGCAATAGACCCAGGAGAAAATGTATATAAAGAACTGGCTTTAGGAGGGTGTGACTGGTGTATGCCTACTGGGCACTGACCTGGAGGGGGATGCTGTGTCTAGCAATAACTTTTAATGTTAACACTATTACTGTTAGGCCTCCCCCCACCCCAAGTGCTGAGTCTTTTTTTTTGGGCTATTTGGGGTAGTTCACAATTAGCGCTTTTTAACTGTTTGACACATAAGCTATCCGTGCCAAATTCAGGTCCTTTTTTTATACATTCTGAGGTTTCTAAGTATACCCAGGGTTTGGAGATTCCCCTGGAGAGGACTGAGAAAATAGGCAAAATACAGCAACATTTTGAGCTTTTTTAAGAAAATAGGGGAAAAGTGCTCCAAATAAAAGTGTCTGTTTTTTTCCTAAAAATGATGTCCATGAATGGTTTGCTGTACTGAAGTCACCATCTTCCCAGCTTTCCGGAACATGCATAGCTGAATAACAAAAACTAATTTGGTTCCTCAGTTTTCACATTTTACTAAGAGGTAGCCTATTTTCCCTATTTTTTTGCTGTCAACATACTTTCAGTTTGTGGTAAAAAACAGTATGAAACCCACAGTAAACTATAGATTTCCGAAAAGTAGACACAATTCCAAATTCAGCAAGGGGTCATATGTGTAGATCCTTTGAGGTTTTCCAAAGGAAAATATCTGTTGAAAAAAAGAAATATTGAAAATCAGTAGGAAAAAACAGGCATTTGTGACAACATGTTCACCTGTAACTTTTTGTCACAATGGCTGATTGACAAAAGCAATATACCATTACATACACTAGACCTTTCTGGTTGCAGGGTATATAGGGTTTGTAGATTTGCCAAGAACCCAAGCTACCAGAGGAAGCAACTGAGCTTCAGCACACAAAGGATTTTCATTGAGTACAGAGAATAGACCAATTCTTAGAAAGAAATAGGCAGAGTGAAAATGGGTATCAAGGAAACTTGTGTGTTTAGTCCTAATGCCTGCATCAGGAAACGGGCAAAAACGCAACATGGATGCAGCACATTTTTCCACCCAAATCTGACCCTCTTTTTCCAATGTGTGTTGCTCTAGAATCTGGACCCTAGCTCAGCCAGCACCTAGGAAAACCTAGCCAACCTGACAATTTTTTTTAAACGATACACTTAGGTGTATCCAGGGTGGGATGACTTGCATGGCTCCTCACCACATTTGTTTGCCCAGAATCCAGTGATGGCCAGCAGTTTTAGGAGGGAGGGGGGGCGGGCAGCACACTTGCACTCATTCTTTCACACACACGTACACACGCACGCACATCCATTAACACTAATCAACATTCAAAAATGCACGCATGCACAAAACATTCATTTACGAAGATCACACACACACTTACCTTCAGCCTCAGTCCAAGGAGAGTTGGGAATTCTGCCTTCCCTCATTGGCTAACCTTAGGTCAGCCAATGAGGGAAGGCAGCAGTCCCAACTTCGTCACAGAGTGGGATGGGGTCAGTGAGACTTCTGACCCCACCCCACTCTGTGACGAGGTGTCACTGATTGACACTCGCCCTGGGCGCTTCAGGGCTTAAACCTGAAGCTCCCAGGTTTGCTCCTGGCTGCCTGACCTCAACATGAAGAGTGTCTGTCAGGCTGACCTTTGTTCAGCCTGACAGACACTCTTCATGAGGAAGAAAAGGTGAGGTGGCGTGGCCCCTCCGTCCTAAAGGACCGGCCGCGCCTGCCAGAATCCCTTGCAAACCTGAAACTTTAATTAAAAAAACACATTTTCCTCACATTTCTGTGATGAAAAGTTCTAGAATCTCCAGGGACGCAAAAACTTCCATCCACCCAGCATTCCCCCAAACTTCCCAATAAAAGTGGTACCCCACTTGTGTGGGTAGGCTTAGTGCCCGCGACAGGAAGCGGCCCAAAACGCAACATGGATACAGCGCATTTTTCCAATGAAAAATGACCCTCTTTTTCCGATATAGGTAGCTCTAGATTTTAGCTCAGCTGACACCTATGGAAACCTAGCCAACCTGTACACTTTTCAAAACTAGACACCTAGGTATAAGGGTGGGCTGATTGCCTGGCTCTCACCTCATTTTTTTTATCCAGAAAACCCTTGCGAACCTCGAACTTTGATTTAAAAAACACATTTTCTTCACATTTCTGTTATGGAAAGCTCTGGAATCTGTGGGAGCCACAAACTTCATTCTACCAGGCCTTTCCCCAAGTCTCCTAATAAAAATTATACCTTACTTGTGTGGGTAGGCCTAGTGCCCGCAACAGGAACTGGCCCAAAGCAAACATGGACGCAGCGCATTTTTCCAACAAAACTGACCTTCTTTTCCGATGTGGCTAGCTCTAGATTTTGGACCCTAGCTCAGCAAGCACCTTGAGAAACCTAACCAACCTGTACATTTTTGAAAACTAAACCCCTAGGGGAATGCAGGATGGCATGCCTTGCGTGGATGCCATTAGGTTTCTTTTTTAACCCATAATGCCCAGAAAACGTCCAACCTTGCCTAAGATCATGCAATTTCATTACATTTCTGTGATGGAAACTTCTGGAATAGTAGGAATTTTCAAAATTCCTACCACCCAGCAGTGCCCCACCTGTGCCTATAAAAATGCTGCCTCACTTGTGAACTGCAACAAGAACGGATCAAACCAAGGACAATGGAAGCCCTTGCATGGAGACTAGGGATTCTTCCCTTTCCAATCATACTTCTCCTGTTTGGATCGCTGCTCAGGGGCTGAGATATTCCCTGGAGCACCAATGCGGAGAAAGTTAAATGAGCTGATCGGCTCATTTCATTTTCAATTGCAGTGAAATGACGTCAGCATATGTGTGCGCTGATCGTCATTTCACTGAAACAAAACAAACAGCCTCAGGACATGGGGACGCTTTTCCCCAACTCCCAAGACTGTTTCTTTCAGCAGGGAATCCCTCTGGTGCCCCCACCAGAGGGATTTCCAGTGCCATGTGTGTGGATGTCTAGGAGCCTTCTGACACACACGAGCATTGTGGCGTTGGATGGCTCCTGGTCGTCCAATGCACCCAAAGGTTTTAAACACCTTTTGCAGAGTTCCTTGTTTGTCCAGCTTTCAGGCTGTCATAAAAATGTCAAGAGAACTCTTTTAATTAATGTTCCTGCTATAGAAAGAAGTAGAGTTTTGTGTAGTGGCAGTTTTTAATCGTCATTAAATAGCACAGAGGTTCAATGTGCCTGCTGCAAAGAACAGATCTGTATTTTGCATGGCAAGCTGAGTGGATTAGTAAAGTCAGCCTTCACCAGTGCTTTAAAACAAATGAAATGTATGTCAGAGGGGCTATGGAGATAAGAGGGCACTTTTTCCGAGTGGTAGAGAAGGAATCCAAGGAGGTTGTCATGGGGGGAGGGGCGCGAAAAACATTGTCTCACCGGACACCACCAGCGCTGTAGCCTGCCCTGAACTCAGCATCTGCCCTCTAAAACACACATAGCAACAAAACCTGTGCTAGAACACCTGATGGAGGACTACCCTTGAAGTCCAGGAACCCTAGTGGGAGAGTATTACTGTCTGGAGCTTATTGCCTGCAAGCCCTTGTCGCAGCTTTCAGAGGTTTGAAAGAACCCACCTAGACATCCTGCCAGGTCAGAGCCTACCTGACAACAAAGGACCAAGTAGAACCAGTTTGGCAAACTGGAGAGCTCAGCCCTCAGCAAATCCTTTCTCTTGCTAATGATGCATGAAATATACCCATCCCAATGCACATTCATGTGACCCTGTGTGGCCTTCATCTGGTGATGACCAACTTGGAGCTGTCTGGACACAGAAATAACCAAGCTCAGAGGTCTGTAATGTGTCTTTCCATACTATGTCTGCTTTGGCATTTTGGGGTACTCATTCATTCCATTGAGTTAGATGGACCCTGCATAAAGGTATGCAATTTAAAGAGTCATATATTGCAGTCGGCCTTGGTTTCCCACCAGTGGTCCTAGTTTGCCAAAAGTTTTTGCCAATCTCTGTTGACTTCTGAAGGAAGAAGCGTTCCTGGCCTAGGACTTTGGAAGTTTCTGCTCCTTCTAGGCTTTCATCATAGGACATTGGAGAAGTCTCAGAGCTGTGCTCTGCCTCGATCGCAATTTGGAGAAGAGAGAACAGGAGATGTCAGGTCTGCAGAACAAGCACAATGTTCAGATCAAAGAAGTTGGAGACCAACTCGAGGAACTGAACTCTGACACAGCCAGGCCTTATCTAAGGGGCAATGCCGTCGATAGGCACTGACCCTTCAATAGTGGGCAGACCTGGTAGAAAACTTTCCTCAGACCAAGATAGGTACAAGGTATCATGAACATGCCTGTCACTTGCCCGCCACTTTTGTGAATGACCAGAAATAGCGCGTAGATGCAGTTTGTAGGCACACGCCTGTGCAATTCTGTTTTTTCACATCTTCGTGTGAAATTACTGAGTACAAGACGTACAGACCTAACGCTTTCTCTGCTGGTTTGTGCCTAATGTTCGAATCACTATATCTGGAGCTCCCTGTGCAGCCAATCAGAATCAAAAAACAATTAAAACATGCAAACCAAGTCAGCATACGTAGTTACGCAACTGGGGCACGATTCTCTGCGGCGCTGTAAGCGGATCTGTTCACCCCTGTGGCCGCCATTTTGCGAGAAATCCATAATTATAGTTAGAGCTCCGACATTTATTAGATAATGGAACTAATGAAAACATATTTAGCTTGGGTTTTAGTGGCTTTGATTTATTTGTATACCAGAAAGTTTTAACCTACAGACATCGGCATTAATCGTTAGTTCCAAAAATCCAGTTATTCTGTAAAGTGCTTCTCCCGGGCCCATAATCTAATCTTCAGGGCGGCATTTATTCTACAGTTTTATATCCAGTGACTGGGCCTGCGCTCGAGGCCAGCTCTGTACCGGTTTACAGTAAGCTATTATATTAGCAGGATGGATGGATTTCGCAGGGTCTACGTAATCTGTGGCCACCAGTCTATCAGTGTTTACATCACCAGTTCAGGAGCAGGAAGCTATCCTTTCTATGCACCCCATCACTGTTGTGCAATTGCATCACCCCCTTTCCCCCACCAAACGTAAGAAATGGAACTATATGCAAAGTCTTGATTTTTATTTGTTGATTTATTTATTTACCTATTGCATATAGCGACATATAGTTTGAAATAGCGCTCTTTTATTCTAAAAACATGTTGGTGCCTTATGTTAAAACAAAATTGTGCAGTATTAGTCTAGACACTGAGGCGCATATTTATCAATCTTTCACGCAGCGCAATGCAGCAAGTGCCTTGCTGGGCTGTGTGAAAGGACAGGAATGTGTTGTTTTTAACACTATACAACACATTGTTGTCCTTTCCCAGCATTTGGTGCACTTTTGCATGTCTTGCGCCAAATCAGGCACTCTTGCATCATGGTGCAAGGGTGACAGCGTTGTAGGCCAGATTGTTTTTGTGCGGGAAGGGACGCCTTCCTTCACAAAAACAAGCCACAGAGATGTTTTCCTCTTTCTATGTGTGCTGCAGAATGCAAAAAATGAGGAGAAATATAGGTGTTTATCCTCTTACATCTCGGTTGGGGAGGCATTTTGACGCTTTACCAGGTCTACTACTAATGGTAAATTTGGGTATGTGCAAAAATCCATGGGTGGATGTGTGGAAACACTCAAGCTCCACCCATGTAACGCCTCCCTGGGGCGTAGTAATTCAAGGCAGCGATTTGTACTCCCTTGCTTTACTCCAGATTTATCAAGCCAGGCAGAGCCATGCAAAGTGGCCTTGCATGGCTTGCAAAATCTCTCTTAGGTTTTGCATCACCCTTGCGCCTCCTTGATTAGCATAAAGGGGATACAAAACCTTGATAAATCTCTCCCAGAATGTTTAACAAACGAAATCATAAATACAGGATTTTCAGAATGAAGACAAATAGAAATGTGTCTGTGAGCAGTGATGGAGACATCACCGTTCAAGGACAGTGCAGGTCAGCATGGGTGGAGACAAGCTCCCCTAGAAGTAAACCAACATTGTATGAGAGAGCTACATCACAACATTTGGAAGCAGACTAGGATTTGAATGGATATTGTAATTCTAATTGCATTTCTATAGCACTTACTACCCCTGACGAGGAGTTGAAGCCCTTTATACTGAGCAGCACCCTGCTCCAGAAGCCCGGATTAGTGATTAATTCTGTGTCATTGGGTATTGTTTGTTATTGGTTATTGTTTGTTATTGTGATAAGTTGTGTGCGCTTGGCAAACCACTCCATGCATTTATTCAAGTTTCTTTGTGATAGATTACATTGACAGGAGTTAGTTGGGATCAGTAGTAGTGTGGTTGCAAACTTTCTGCGCTTATCAGCGATCGCACACTGTGTGACTCACACAAGAGACCTGGGCATTGTGAAGAAGCTGGTTGTGCATGGCATACATCAGCGATATAAGGAAACTTGAGGAGGTCCCCCTGCAAAGTACACGGAGGCGCCCCCCTGCCCATCCATGCAGAGTGAGGGTCCTATCACCCATGCACAGTGTACTGTGCTGGGGGACCCCCTGGAGTTTAGGGACCCCCTGTACCACAGAGGTTGAGGGGTCTAATGTTACACCACTTGCATACATGCACCAACGCCCCCTAAGGTAGTGGTTCCCAACCTGTGGTCCGGGGACCCCTGGGGGTCCGGGAAGCCTCCTCAGGGGGTTCGCGACTGCTTAGAAAATGACATAAGATTAACAGATTAGCTCCCCAGCTTTCAGTAATGACTCAGTGGGGGGTCCCCGCACACCAATAATGATTCAGTGGGGCTCCCCGGGATCCAGTAATGATAACGTGTGGGTCCACAGAAGTCAATAGGTTGGGAACCACTGACCTAAGGCATATGCAGAAGATGGCCATGAATCGGCTGACACATGGTCAGATGTCTCCACGCCCTGTCTTTCTACAAAGATTGAGGCCTTCCAGACTGCAGACTACCATCCTGCCACACCAGGAGACAAAAGTAAAATCCTGATGAAGCACACGTCTCTAAGCAGGATGAAATACCACTTATTGGTCAAGATTGAAACCTCTGCCAAGCACTCTCCCTTTGCTACCAGCCCCCGTTAGTATTGGGATTTGTGCAGTGGCAAAGCATATTTTTGTGAATCAGGTGTGTACTGCCTTTGAGGACTTAATTCACAGCCATGTCATGAAGAATAAAGTACAAAGTCTGACTCAACATAGTTCCAACTGGGTCCCACTCCCAAGAGAACATCGTCCCTTGGTCTCCCTCAACAATGCTGCAAAATCTGATTTTAATTATGAGGATTTTTGTGGGTGAAATCTCAGGGACATATATCATTGCTTCCCTACCCACTACTGGCAAGCAGTAACCAGACCTTTCAAGCATGATGGCAGAGGTGGGTTTAGTGACATCAACTGCTAAGAAGAGTTTCTTGGAGTACAGCTGCAGCCAAAAGTAGAGGCGAGTGTGACGAGCCAGATGTAGCAACAGAACAGCCATTAGAAGCTAATTAAGTGTGTAAATCCTAAAATGATGTACCAGATCTTGTATCCTCTACCCAATCACTAATGAACCATGCCACATACGCCCCAGCTAGTACCACACCATATGAATACCGATACACACATGTATCCGCTTTTCTCTGTAGGTTTCTACAGCTGATGGTGTCCCTGTTGTCACACTGAAGTGCCCTGAGCCAATTCTACTTCTGATCAGCAGCGCTAGGGCTGTGTGAGCAAATGCACAATAGAGTTGACTGGCCTTGAATCCACCACAGGGATCACCATTCTCCACAGTTGTCTGCAGACTAAAGAGCGTATGGTAGTCACTCCTGACAGTGGTAGTGACCTATATACTCAAGTACATTAGGTCAGCAGTCAACACTGCATAGGGTGCTTTGAAAAGGCAGCACAGAACACACCAGTACTTTTGTTCAGGTGAATTAATATGATCTTGCACCTGAATGTGTGTGAAATCGATCACTCAGATTAAACCTAAACTTTGGTGGGCCAATTCACTAATTAATGGGAATAGTGCTTTTGTAGGTTTCCTTGCACATTTTGGGAAATTGTCAGGTCCTTGTTGGCATTCACCAAGGTTTCCATCAGTACACCTGAATAGCTGCAGGAGTTACAGGCTCCCCGGAATAATCCAAGAAAACATGTATGAATTGCTGCTTAGTCACATGAAAAGGCATCTGTATGCATGTAATTGTATACAATATCCTTCTCACATAGGAAATCTTCTAAAACCACTGCAATCCCACATATTTTCTCTTGTAGAGAAACCATGCCTTTTGTACCCTCAACAATGTTTGGAAGTGCTTCATTCCATTCCCACTTCTTTGATAGGAGTAAATCTCAGAACTTTTTCAAGGTAATAATGGACAGAGAAGGATTGCTAAATGCCAATGAACAAGTATGTGCATGGTTATTCACACACCTTGAGGGCACTCCTCCTCTAAAAGGCCACGAATGGCCCCTGGGAACTTACACGAAAAAGTAAATGTTCTTAAATCTTTTTATAGGCTTTAAACTAAGTTTTACGAATCAAAACCATGGTTTCCACTCACGACAAAGTATGACAAGGGACCAGTGGCTATGAGGGCGAGGGGAGCACCACGGGGGAGACAGGAGCTACGATATGTGACTCAGATTCCTCCTGCGATGGTCCCTCTGGGACCACCCCAGCTACATCTTAGGCAACCCCGTACCAGCACCACCCTCCCAGTAGCCACCCACCCAGTTGCCCGTGCCCACTCACCCAGGAGGGTGGGCGTGTCCTTCGCCCCAGGCACCTCAGGCCCTACCCCAGTCAGCCCTGCTGCCCTTAAAGAGGAGGCTATTGACCTCCTGAGATCCATCTCTGTAGGGCAGTCAACCATAGTGAATGCCATCCATGGGCTTGCCTCCCAGATGCAGCAATGCAATGCCTACCTAGAGGGCATTCACAGTGGCTTGGCTGCCCTACAGAGATCGTTTCAGGCTCTGGTCTCCTCTTTAATGGCAGCCAGTGTCCCTGTTTTTTGCGTCCCCCATCCAACTAACTGTTCCTAGTCCCAAAGCCCTCTCCCCCCCACCCTTCCCACACACACAACCAAACCAGCATGCATCCAAGACAACAGACACGACTCACACAGACAAGCACAGGCACCACAATTCACTCCACAAGCACACACACAGCCAACACACAGAAGCACATACAACAGCCACTGCCTCCACTGTCTACCCCTCCTCCTCCTCCATCACAGTCATATCAACACTCACACCTGCAAGCACTGCATCTTCAGTCCCAGGTCCTGCCACCTGTACAGCCTTGTTCCCAGTCACCACAACAGCAGACACGCTGACTAGCTCCTCATACATCACATGCGCAGTCACCACCACCACTATCACAACCTCACAACCTCATGCAGTACACCCACCTCACTTGCAGACACCACCACAACATACATACACACCTCCTGTTTGTCCTCTCCCACCCTGTCTGCCCCCCTCAAAAGACACATAAACACTCCCACTCAGACACTCAACAGCCATCCACCTCACACATGCACACTGTACATGCACCTGCAACCAAGTCCAGCACACCTACTCCTCCTACAACCACTTCCTCTACCTCCACTCACCAAGTTAAAATTCAAAATGCAAAAAAAAATTGTGATTTGGGCCCTCAGTCTGTTTTACCCTTCTCTTTAACCTGCCAATGATCGACTCTTTGTGAAAAAGTGTGAGCTTCCCCGAGTTATTAGACTTTGCAGGCAAGCTATGTCTGCTTTTCAGCAGCTCCTACACATCTCATAGTGAATGAGATTCAGTGGTTGAACATGCAACATCATTAGTTGATCCAAGAAGCTGAAACTGGATGCAGTCATGGACAGCGCCCTCCTGTAGGCGGGACCCTGGGCTGCCAGATGATGATGAACTGACAGCATGGCCAGACTGGCCATAGCGCGCATCAGGAAGGGTGGGGGTGGGTTTTGCATCTGTGGGGGCCGGTTTTGCAGCAGTGCTACAATATCAGCCTCCAGCAACAAAAGCAGCAGTGCTTCACACTTGCATCCAACCACCACCACCACCCCCTCGGGGGGCTCTTCCGACAAAATTGGCAAGGCTGCTCTGGGTTGCCGGTCCTGACTGACAGAGCAAAATGTGCTGCACTGTCATTCACTTCTGCAGAATCTTGATGCACCTGGCCCTCCAGGGGTGTCCGAAGTGCACTGTAGCTTCTGCAGAATCTTGATGCATTTGAACCTCTGGGTGGTGCGAGCATTGCAGTCACTCAATTCTGCAGAAGCCTCATGCTTGTTGACCTCTGAGGGTGTTCAAAGTGCAGTTGCTCGCTTCTGCAGAATCGCAATGCACCTGGACCTCCAGTGGTGCCCGAAGTGCACTGTCAGTCGTTTCTGCAGAATCTCAGTGCACCTAGACCTCTAGGAGTGCCCTGCGTGCACTCTCAGCTGCTTCTGAAGAATCCCAATGCACCTCGGCCTCGGGGGGCTCCGAAGTGCATTGTCACTTGGTTCTGCAGAATCTTGATGCATTTGACCCTCTGGGTGGTGCGAGCATTGCAGTCACTCACCTCTGCAGAAGCCTCATGCACCTGGACTTCTGAGGGTGTCCAAAGTGCAGTCACTTGCTTCTGCAAAATCTTGATACATATTGACTTCTGGAGGTGCCCAAAGTGTAGTCACTCGCTTCTGCAAAATCTAGATGCTCCTGGACCTCTGGGGATGCCTGAGATGCACTGCCACTCACTTCTCCATTCACCCTGATATGTAGGGGTGCCTGAAGGGCACTGCTAGTCGCTTCCATAGAATATCGAGGCACCTGGACCTCTAGGGGTGCCCGAAGTGCACTGTCACTCACTTCTGCAGAATCTTGATGCATTTGAACCTCTGGGTGGTGCCAGCATTGCAGTCACTCACTTCTGCAGAAGCCTCATGCTTATCGAGCTCTGAGGGTGTCCAAAGTGGGGTCACTCACTTCTGCAGAATCTCAATGCTCCTGAACTTCTGGGAATGTCTGAAAAACACTGTCACTCACTTCTATAGAATCTCACTGCACCTGGACCTCTAGTGGTGCCCTAAGTACACTGTCAGTCACTTCTGCAGATTCTCAATGCCCCTAGACCTGTAGGGGTGCCCGAAGCGCACTCGCTGCCACTTCTGCAGAATTCCAATGAACCTTGCCCTCAAAAGCCTCTGAAGTGCATTGTCATTTGCTTCTGCAGAATCTTGAAGTATTTGACCCTCTGGGAGGTGCGAGCATTGCAGTCACTCACCTCTGCAGAAGCCTCATGCTTCTGGCCCCCTGAGGGTGTCCAAAGTGCAGTCACTCGCTTCTGCAAAATCTCAGTGCTTCTGGATCTCTGGGTATGCCTGAAATGTACTGTCACTCACTTCTGAAGATTCTCGATGCACCTGGACCTCTAAGGGTGCCCAAAGTGCTCTTTCAGTCACTTATGCAAAATCTCAATGCACCTGGACGCCTGAGAGTGGTCACCGTCCGTATAGAGATGAGTACCATGTTTTAAAGTCTTCAAGGCCATCAAGTTTTGTGGCATTTGCATGCAGACAACACATTTAGGGACCAGTCACAATTCCTGTTCAACAACTTGGCCTACTATAGGCATAATGTGACCACAGTTTGCTACTCTGGCAAGAACTAGTAGACTGCTTTAACCCAGTTATTGGATTGCCAGTTCCTAGCACTGCCTTTAACACTCTTTTTAGGGTTGAGGGCAAAGCGCTGTGTCCCTGGTGTATTCACTCTGTGGGCTTTTAACCATGCCCATGTCAAGCCCATCAGTTTGGTTGGTTCATGGGCTTGCCTTTTAAAATTAGCTTGATTTAATTAGTAAAAGGCATGCATACGTCATGCCTTTTCCGGTTTTTAGCCCACCTCTAGCGCACTGGCCAACTACTGAAAACTTATGAGGCTCGATGTTTTTGGTATGGTTTCTGGACTAATTTTTCTCTTTATTTCGCAGGCAGAGCTATCTCACTAGGCAGTAGTCGGGCGCTTTGCATGACATCGACCCTGTTACATAGATATTTGCAATTTTGCCGGTTATATGGACAATTGCACTTTTGCCAGTTACATGGATAATTGCACTTTTGCCGATACATTTCACTGCAAGCAAACTTCTGTTTCCTTTTTGTGTCTGCTTTGTGCTCATGGCGGTAATTGGCTCACTTATGTGAAATTGTTTTACTTTTCATTTTCAGTTTATGTGGGAAGAAAAGTCTGGTTAGTTATGTGAAACTGTTTTACTTTTCATTTTCAGTTTATGTGGCAAGAAAAGTCCGGTTAGGAGTTTACAACGCTAATAGCTTTAACTCGAGCAAACGCGAGAACTATTGCATTGCAAATGCTTGTTTGTTCTGTATGGACAGAAGTCTGTTGTCAAACTGGTGTCATTAAACAAGCTGCTACTAAAGAAACACAGGAGCAGCAGTGTGGTTGGGCATCTTGTAGGAGAGCCGGGTCTTTCTGCCTACATTTGCTACTCAGGGGCTAACTTACCACAACATAGGACCAATGTACGCTGGGCTGCAATGGAAGGAAAGCACCTTTTAGGTGCATTCATTCACCGCTTGATTAGTGAGCATGTAAATGTGCCTGTTACTGGGAAGTTTTACCCGATTTTGCTTCAGGGAAAACAAGCTTGTATGGCTAGAATACTGAATCTCAAGGGATAATAATATTGGCAGGACAAACACAATTACAGGAGTTAATTAATGAAGGCAATTCAATTGCTGCATTGTAACACGGATATAAAAGGAAATTAGATACACATAAACAAACTTAACTTTGTCCAAATTCATAAAGATGACAATAAATAATACTAGTGGCTTTTGACAAAGTGCATGAATTAAATTATGATGATGAGACATCTTTGGAGACCACAGACAGAATGTTTGTATCTAATAATTAGATTATTGCAAATCTAACATTACAAAGATTTCACTTGCTTAAAACAACATTTATTGTTTCTGTCTTTCCATGCCTGCAAACCTTGCCATGCTATTAAATAGGAAGCCATTAGAGCATGAGTCATTTAATTGTTGATTTTTAATATGTTTTTTTGCAGTAGATTAGAATTGTGTCTGCACTTGAAAAACTGTTCGGTGGCATTTCTAAATATTCCCATGTCTCTTTTGGTGTATAGAGTTCTCAATATCTCAGGGGTGTTTCTGGGTGCAGTGCTCAAAAGTGGTATTTTCTTAGAGAACTGGTGATATCAAAGATACAATAGAGATGTAAAGAAATAAATAAATGTTGGTGATTGCTACACTAGTGTTGCAAAAATACGACTGTGCATCCTGAATATGAACCCCGGAATATCAATTGGACCCCATATCGAGGGCAAAATATCAAAATTAAAATATTGACAGGTAAGTATATATCCACATATACGTACCTTGGTGATGTGCATATCCTTAGGGTATGTAGATGTGGAGTTAGGAATAGTAATAGGAATAGTAAAACTATACTTCCCTGTATTCACTAACCTTTCGATACTTTGGCCCAGATTTAAGAGCCCCTAGCACCTCCCTGCGCCACATCAGCGCAATTTTTTACGCTAATGTGGCCCAAAAAGGCCAAAATTGCTGCACCAAATTTACAAACCTGTGACCCCTTGCGCCACATTATGCTTGCGCCAGGCATAATGTATGCCAGGGGGGCGTTCCTGTCTTAGAAGGGCCTAACAAATGGCACAAAGAAATATAAATGATTTATTTGCTCCATTTTTTGAGGGATTTTTAATATCTGCACAGAGCAGGTGTTAAAAGGAGGCACATCATTATTTATAATAGGCCTCAATGTGCTTTGCAGGATTAGAATCAAAAAAATTTACACTAATCTTGCAAAGCATCAAACTAGTGTCAAGCATTTTGAGGCTAGTTTCCTAACTACCACCATGGTGCCCTATATTTTAAATATAGCACACATGATGGCATTAAGGAGGGAGCTAAGAGGTGAAGAAAAGTGGCGCTGCATTGGATGCAGCACCACTTTTCTTAAATCTGCCCATTTGTTCATTTTTATTCTGTCCTTAGTATTGTGGAACCACAATATTCTGAGGGTCGATATTCAGTAGTGCAATCAAAATTATCTGTTCAAGGATAGAGAAAAGCCAAGCGGAAGAATGGCCAGGCTGGCCCTGATTTAGGGGAGGGGTGTCTATGAGTGACAGGTGAGCAGCAAGGGCTGTTCAATCTTAGAAGACATTGGGCCTCATTACGAGTTCGGTGGACGGTTTTGCCCGCTCGCCGAACTTCCCACGGGGGTAACCATAGTGGCTACCTCCCCGCCTGGCCCATTACAAGTTTCCCGCTAGGTCGGTAGGCGGAAATCTGAGTTTCCGCCTCCACTGGCCTAGTCGGAAACACCCTACAGCATTGTCTCTGGCTCGTAATCGAGCTGGTGCAATGCTGTAGGATGCAGGCTGCACCGGCACCCTAGCAATGTTCTCTGTCTGCGAGCAGACAGAGAACATTGCAAGGGTGCTGGCCAGGGGAGGCCCTGCACTGCCCATGCCTCCTAGGGGCCCCTGCACCCGGTCTCTGCCAGCCTTTTCATGGCAGTGTTACAGCCAAGAAATCGCTGGTGGAGAACTAGGTCGTAATCCGCAGGGCAGCACTGCTTGTAGCGCTGCCCTGATGGATTAGGGCCGCCACAACCACCAGACCACCTGGATCACTAATCCTGTCGGTGCTGGCAGTCCAGCCGTGGCACAACCGCTGTGGTCATAATGTGGCTCTCAGACTGCCACTTCAAGTTTGGCAGTCAAGTGACAACCAGACTCGTAATGACCAGTCTTGTTTGTTATGATCTCATCAGCCACCATACTCTTGCCTAGGCTGTCACAAAGTGCAACATTATCTGAAGCATTTCTGTAGCAATTTTCAATATCTGTGACAACCTGAAGTTCAAGTTTGGAATTGTGATTGTAAGTGAGCATTGATCGGGGGACTATTGTTCTAACACTGAAATTGTTTTTAAAGTACTTAGACAGCTATGCACTTGCATTTTATAATTCACTTCCTGGTTCCTTTCTGATTCCACTCAGAGCCGCCCTTTTGGTTTAGGGTGCTCTAGTCTTTTATTTTCCTTTACTGGGTTCTGGCAAATCTGCTTTGTAAGCTCCCCATGTGCAGCCTGCGAGCCAAGGGCACGCCTAAGGGAGACCCGTCTGTGCCCGTCCGCGACCCGCTCACGACCAGCGCCAGCCATGCTGCCCTTTCTGTACCAGGTACTTCCATGTCAGCAGACTTTTTTAAAACTATTTTTAAAGTTAAGCCTCATTGTGACATCATTATACCTTTGGGTGAGTTAGAAGACCCGTTTCCTGTGCCAAAAGTAAACCTTGTTTTGGAGTTATCGATTCTTCACCCCTAGTCTTCCCTCTGGCCCAGAAGACGTGTATGTTGCAGGGTGGTTTGATTAATGCCCGCTCTCTTAGTGAACATGCCCAAGAAATTCACGACCTCATTTCTGAGTTACAATTTGATTTTCTGTTCATTTCTGAGACTTAGCTAAAAGATTGGAGCAACCAGGATTTTGAAATTGCACTACATACAGGCTATACAATATGTAGACAGGATAGGCCTGCCTGTCAGAGAGGAGGGTTTGCCATTATTTTTAGAAACACACTTCAGTTGGACACCTTCAATCTTAACCCCTTACTAGGAGCAGAAACTCTAGGGTTCTGTTTTAGGGTTAGTCCCACTCAATCTTTTCCAGGAACCTTGATCTATCAGCCCCCAGGTACGGGCTCTTTGTTCCCGGCTTTGCTCGGGAAAGCTCTGGCCCCCCTGGTTCTCCGATACTCAAATTTTACCATTCTATGAGATTTTGATTTCAATATGGAATGCATAGGGGATCCAGAGGGAAGTAATTTTCGGGACACTTTGAGCATTTCAGGATTACATAACTTGGTTGTAGGTCTTCCCATGATGGAGGTCATATGCTGGATGAAATTTGTACTAATAACTCTCTCATATCTGTAGAACATCCTATTCGGCTGAGTTGGTCTGACCATTTGTTAATCCCTTTCACATTTGTCTGAGAGCTAGAAAAACATATGCCTGTAGATGCCTCTATGGTTCCTCCTACCATTTGTAGGTGGGGGAAGTTGATTACTGACCCCAGATTCTCACAATCCCTTCTTGAATCATCCCCCACTCTAATAGGGCGATTCATGGATAATGTTGAAGCCTTCAACAGATGGATATCCCAGGCAGCTAGTGGTCTATCCTCAGCCACCCCATCTCAGAAAAATACTAAATTGCAACCCCCATCTCAGTGGTATAACTCAGCCTTAAGAGATCAACATCTTCTTTGCAAGCAACTTGAAAGGAAGTGGCACAAGGCATACAGCACAATTTAGGGCACCATTGAAAGGTTATCATAAATCAAGCTATGGAAAAGGACATAAATCTCTTCTCAAATAGAGTCAGTTAAATCTGATCAAAAGTTAATGTTCAAGATATTTAACTCTTTTCCTAAGCCTAAGGCATTGGAAAATCAGATTTCACCTTCACAAGCATTTCTCCTACTCCATCGAAAAGATACAGAATATCTATAAATACATCATCACATCAGCTCCCCCACTGAGGACAGATAATTAATTAAGGAAAGAGACAGGCACTTTGGTGGTGTTTCAGACAATTTAATTAGCCCAGTCCCACTAGGCCATTTTGGCCTGTAAATCAGGTTTGCCTAACAATCCTTGCCCTTCCCTGGTCCTCCACAAGCTGGTAGACATTGTGAACCCAGTGATTAATCACATTCTGAATAATTATTTGGTAACTGCAGAGGTTCCAGATGTGTGGATGGTGGCTGTGGTTAAGCCGCTGAAGAAAAAGCCTCTTGTAAACTCCACAACCCTATCCAATTTACGTCCAATCTCATTGCTGCCAGCCTTGATTACAATAATTGAAAAGGTGGTAAACACTCAATTAACCACTTTTATAGAAAACGCTAAAATACTTCATCCCCATCAATCAGGCTTTCATCCAAAACACTCAACGAATCTGCTCTGCTTGAAGTCTTAGACACCTTAAAATTAACACTGGATGCAGGGAAGAATGCTATGCTGATCCTATTAGACCTATCTGCAGCATTCATTACCATCTCCCATGAAATTCGTCTCCACCATTTTAGAGACTGTGGAATTGATGGATCTGTTTACTGTTGGCTAAAATTATTTCTCACTAGCCAGAAACAGATGGTAAACCTGGGCCCTTATTAATTGGATGAAACCATGGTCAGTGCTGGAGCCCCGCAGGGCTCCCCCCTAAGTCCAGTTTTATTTAACATCTACATGGCACCTTCAATTTCCCTAATAACATCTTTCGGAATTGATACCATTTATTATGCTGGTGATACCCAGCTGATCTTATTCCTTGACAAATCATCTCTGGGATCAGAAATGAATTTAAAAAACTGCTTAACCACCATCATTAAATGGATGCATGTACACCACCTCATATGTAATACGGACAAAACGGAGATCATGCTAATGGGCAGGTCTAATAAATTTATCCCCTCTCTTTGGTGGCCAGACAGCATCCCTCCACCCACACCGGTGGAGGTTGTTAGAAACCTGTGAATCAAGTTTAAATCTTGGCTGTCGTTCTGGCCCCATGCCCTTGCGGTCACATGGACCTGCTTTAACTTAATAAAATCCCTCAAGAAATTGTTTGCCCTGAGGCCCCTGACAGTTGGGATAACAGTAGCATGTGCATTAATCACCTCTAGGCTGGATTACTGCAATAGTCTGTACGCTGGATCTTCTAAACAAGTTATACATAAACTTCAAGTAGTACAGCATGCAGCTGCAAGGGCAGTTCTCAAATTACAGATAAGAACCTCCGCCTCTGCTGCCTTAAAAGCATTGCATTGGCTGCAGATCCACAAGAGAGTACTCTATAAAATAATTTTGTTCACTTTTAGGCATACAAAGCGATTGGGCCAA